>NC_060278.1:7524242-7535059 GCF_021613505.1 Equus quagga
GCCCCGCCTCCGCCCCGCCTCCGCCCCGCCTCCGCCCCGCCTCCGCCCCGCCTCCCCTCTAGCGCCCCCGACCAGCCGTAGCGGGAAGGACAGCGCCCAGCGCCTGCGCCCTTACGTCGCACACGCCCCCCACGGGGCGTTTCCTCCTGCGTCACTTCCGGTGAGCGGGCTCCAGGCTGCCCCGCGTGGAAGGTGGGTGCGCACGGAGTTAGGCGGTGACCGTCGGTGAGCGCTGCGTCTCCGCCATCTTCGGAATCTTTCGTTGGCTCGCTTTCTCGAGTCTCCGCGGCCTGCCGGGCGCCTCCCATTTAAACTATCTGCCCACTTCCTATTGCCTCTTTCTGTAGGCAATCCGTTGTCTTTCTACTGCTGTGACACCGTTTTCCCAAATTATGGTCTAAGAGAGGTTTCCTCAGGAAAATGCGACGTGTCAAAATTGCGACCTGGGGCAAAATTATGTTCATTTTAGAAATTTTGGGAAACATTATGTAGATAGAAGAAATAAAGTTCACTTATCCTATTTTCCAGGGATAATGTTGTTAACTTTTTGTATTTCATTTCTTTTTTCTGTTGTGTTTTTATAATTATGGGATCATCCTATATCTGCTGATTTAGATTCTGCTTCGTTCATTTAATAGTCCTATGAACTTTTTATGTCTTACGTTTTCTATATTTTTGAGGACTACAAAATGTTCATTGTATAGTGTTCCATTGTTGGACATTATTTCCAATTGTTGTTGCTATAAACAGCACCATTTTTACTATTTGTGTTGCTAAATCTTTGACTGCTTTGTCAAGTGAAATTGCTGGGTCAGTAGTGAAGGACATTTTGGGGCTTGAAAAGTAGCTAAACTCTAGAAGCCACTGTTGAGCTTAAGAGTAATGGTCTCAAAGACAGAATTGGTGTTCTTTACCTGTGATGTACCCTCAGTAGTCCTGTTTTTGCCTTCACTGACTGCTCGTTATTGCTTCACAAACATTTCACTCTCCTTAAGCATCCTACCTCCTCTCTCCTCTTACCCCCTTTGCTGTGTGGTGACTTTGCTGTCATCAGGTCTTGCTCATTCAAACATCCACCCCACAATGCAAGCAAAAGTCCTTCATTTAACTTCCTTCAAGCTACTGACATCTTTTCCCTTTGCTTTGAGACTTCTTGAAAAAGTACTTTGAACTTATAACTGTACTCGCAAAACTTTTATTTGCACTACATCCCATCATAGTTTAGCTACTACTTTCACCATTTACAGACTTATTTTGCCATATTTTGTTGAGTTCCTTACTACTAAATATAGGCCTTTTAAAAAATCCACATCTTTTTCAACTTTTCCTTAACATTTGATCTTGCTGAACATTCACTACTTTCAAAATACTCTCTTAAATTGCTACATCGATGATGGTATTTTTCTCTTTCCGTTTTGCTGGCCCTTTTTATTACCAACCCCTTAAATATTGGGTATACTGTGCATTTAGCCTTAATGTAATTTTCATTGTGCAGTCTCCCAGGTTATGTTACCCATTTTCATATCTTCAGGTAATATCTCTATATATCTATATTCTGATAACTCCCAAACATCTCTCTCTAAAATTTTAAAGTAATTTATCTAGTGGCTTGTTAAAATACCCCTCTAGATAGGCTCCAGGGACCTGAAAATTAAGATGTCTGAAACTGAGCTACTCCCCCAGATTCTAATATATCTGATCTTAAAGCCTCTTTTTATCACTCTGGGTCCAACCAGGAGAAAGAAACCACACAGTCATGTGATCAGTGAAAATTTAATATAAAAAATTGGTATAATTTTTTTAGTTTAATATTTTTAAAAACCTATTTTTACAGGGGATTGGAATGGCTACGGATTGGCTAATAATAAGGAAAGAAACCTTTAAAATTTCTATGACTAGCAGATTCCAGGAGCAGCTAATCCTCCTGGGACTGAGATGGAGCATCCCAGGAAGAGTTCTCCTCCCTCGGGCAGAGGTCCTGACCTTGTGGGGGAGGGCATGGCCTTGGCTCACTGAGTGGCAGAGAAGTCACTGGTGCCAGGCCAGCTGAACTTAGTGGAAATCTGCCCCCTAGTGTACCAGAGAAAGCTGTTCACGGGCATGTGTTTCACTGGAAAAACTGCTCCAAAACTGCCTGGTGAAGGAGTGGTGCCATGGGAAGCTGCTGGGTACTGCCAGCCACTGCGCTGCAGGAGCCAGGCTTTGGAGAAGCTGCACAACCTGCAGGAGCCAGATGCTGGAGAAACCATGGGTGCTGCAGACAGGAGCCCGCTGAGTGAGCACTCTAGAACCAGGAACAAACCCTCTTTCCTCCTGCAGTGTCTCTCGAGTGCTCTCTACTGACACAGCTTGACATCGTGCCAGCTGGCAAAGGAAAAATACTTAAAGGGCCCACATCCGTGTTCATGGCAACAAGAGGGATGAATAGGAGCTGAGAGACAACAATCGAAAACCAGCACATCCATCCAGCACCCTTCTCCCTCCCATCTCTCTTACTCTGCCCGTGTCTTCAAGTGTCTCCTCTCTGTGATTTGTTATTTCCATCCTTCTTAGTTAGGGTTTAGTTCAGCCTCAGACCATTTTTCTCTTCTTCCATCAGCCTTCCCTCACCCAGTTTATTTTCTTTATCTTCTATTTTCTTACCATAAAACAAAACTAATCATATTAGCTCTAGAATTAAATTCAGACAAGACTCTTCACAATTTGGCCATAGCCCACCTTTCTAGTCCCTTCTTCCATCGCTAAACTTTTTACTACATCTCAAACATTCCAGCCCTTTGATGACTTTTTGCCCCCTTCCGCAAGACTTTCTCCCTCAGCATATTGCTAATTAGCTGTTACCTCAGTGACTTCATCATACTTAGGAAATTGGTTTCTCTGTGTTCTGTGTTCTCTCATCTACTTTTTTTTTATATATCTCTGTAATAACAGTTACCATGTTGTATGATAATTACCATGCTTATATATACATTATTTCTCTCTGTGGTCTGAGGACCTGACCCGATCAGTAAGGGGAATAATTCTCTTTCTTCATTAAGAATCTGCATTTCCATTTTGAAGTCTATGTGTTGTAAGTGGGTTTTTTGGTTTTTAATTTTATTTTTGTTTATTTATTTTTTGGTGAGGAAGATTGGCCCTGAGGTAACATCTGTTGCCGATCTTCCTATTTTTGCTTGAGGAAGATTGTTCCTGAGCATTATAATATCTGTGCCAATATTCCTCTATTTTGTATGTGGGACACCACCACAGCATAGCCTGATGAGCTGTGTGTATGTCTGCACCCAAGATCTGAACCTATGAACTGCAGGCTGCTAAAGCAGAGCACACAAAGCTAACCATCATGGCACCAGGCTGGCCCAGGTTTTTCATTTTAAAATATAACTTTTTTTTTTTTTTTAAAGATTTTATTTTTTCCTTTTTCTCCCCAAAGCCCCCCGGTACATAGTTGTGTATTCTTCGTTGTGGGTTCTTCTAGTTGTGGTATGTGGGATGCTGCCTCAGCGTGGTCTGACGAGCAGTGCCATGTCCGCGCCCAGGATTCGAACCAACGAAACACTGGGCCGCCTGCGGCGGAGCGCGTGAACTTAACCACTCGGCCACGGGGCCAGCCCCTTAAAAAATAACTTTTAAAAAGCAGCTCTTGAATATTGTAGTCTTTCTGTTTCCATTATAATATGATTTAAGTTGTATAGTTTTTAGAAGTTTAAAAAGCACTTTTAAGTATTCTATTTCATCATGCCTGTAGCTATCTTACTATGTGTGTTAGGCTAAATAGGTGAGCAAGGCATGATGTCTTCCATTGACCCATACCATCTGGTTTTGAAATAGGCAGGGCATATTTTTTGCTCGTTTCACTAATGAGAAAATGGATTCTAAGAATATGAATGACTTCTCACAAAGCTAGTAAGTGACAAACCCCTGAATGTCGATCCAGAGCTATAAAATCTGTGGATCTAACTTTACATCAAGAAGTTGATACATTACTTGTTCCGTTTATTTTTGCTCTTCTTACTTGAAGTTCTAGCTTCTTGTTACTGGTCTTTATTGTCTTCCTATCAGCTCATGTGGACAGGAAAATAAGTCACCCCTATCCAATTTTAGTTACTTTAGAACTGTTTCAAGGTGAGTGCATTTTCTTGCCTGGTTTTCACACATTTTGACTTTGTTCAATTTCCCTCCTTAGGATAAGTTAGAGATGGGTAACTGCAGAACCTCTTGGTTCAAAGAAGGATCTCAGCACTGAGGCCCAAGGGGGGAGATGTCCCGTGGTGACAGAGCACACACTTTCTCTATCAAATGGGCTTCTGTCTATGGGCATTAAGGACTGGAACAAGCTTTAAAGCTCCATGGGCTGATGTTACCATTGGGAATATGATTTTTTCACATTTGTCAAACCTCACATGACTGACTTCAGTAAAATTACAACTATACAAATATTTACACCAACTTATTTTTTAAATGTTAGAAAGAAAAAGGAAATCAGTACATTTGCTAAATTTTAAAAATCTGTATTGTTTCACCTGATGATAACTCTTTAAGTTAAATATCTTGATAATATTGCTTACTTGGTTGATGTAATCTTTTACAGCTTGAACTGAACTTAAGGGCCCCTGGATTATCTGAATGAAAAGTTGGGCAGATTGATCAACTTGTAGACAGTCTACTTCCTGGATTTTGTAAAGACAAAAACATTTCTTCCCCCTGGCATACATCTCATGTTTCTGCACAGTGCTTCTTTGAAAATAAATATGGTAAGTTAATATATTTTTGTTACAATTAAAATAAGCCATTTTACACTTCATAATGGTAAAGGGAACAATCCAACAAGAGGATATAATGCTTGTAAATATCTGTGAACCCAACATAGGAGCACCTAAATATGTAAAGCAATTATTAGCAGACATAAAAGGAGAAGTAGTAGCACAATAAGAGTAGGGGGTTTAACACTCCACTTACATCAATGGGTAGATCATCCAAACAGAATAGCAATAAGGAAACATTGGCCTTAAATGACACATTAGACCAGATGAACTTAGTAGATATATACAGAACATTCCATCCAAACACCACAGAATACACATTCTTTTCGAATGTGCATGGAACATTCTCCAGGATGGATCACATATTAGGCCACAAAACAACTCTCAATAAATTTAAGAAGATTGGAATAATACCAAACATCTTGGCTGACCACAACAGAATGAAACTAGAAATCAACTACAGGAAGAAAATTGGAAAAGCCACAAATATGTGGAGATTAAACAAAATGCTACCTAACAACAATTGAGTCAATGAAGAAGTTAAAGGAGAAATCAAAAAATACCTGGAGACAAACGAAAATGAAAATGAAAATATGACATGCCAAAATTTATGGGATACAGCAAAAGGGGTACTAAGAGGGAAGTTTATAGCAATACTGGCCTCCCTCAACAAAGAAGAAAAGTCTCAAACAATCTAACGGTGCGCCTAAAGGAACTGGAAAAGGAGAACAAACAAAGCCCAAAAGCAGTACAAGGAAGGAAATAATAAAAAATCAAAGCAGAAATCAATGAAATATAGACTTAAAAGACAATTGAAAAAAATCATTGGAACAAAGAGCTAGTTCTTTGAAAAGATAAACAAAATTGACAAACCTTTAGCTAGATTCACCAAGAAAAAAGAGAGAAGTCTCAAATAAAATAAGAAATGAAAGAGGATAAATTACAATGGACACCTCAGAAATACAAAACATTATAAGAGAATACTGTGAAAAACTGTATGCCAACAAATTGGATAATCTAGAAGAAATGGATAAATTCTTAGAACCATATAACCTTCCAGAACTGAATGAGGAAGAAATAGAGAATTTGAATAGACCAGTCACCAGTAAGGAGATTGAAACAGTAATCTAAAACCTCCCAAAAACTAAAAGTCCAGGATCAGATGGCTTCCCTGGGGAATTCTATCAAACATTCAAAGAAGACTTAATACCTGTCTTCTCAAACTCTTCCAAAATACTAAAGAGGAGGGGAAGCTCCCTAACTGGTTCTATGAAGCCAACATTACCCTCATACAAAAACCAGATAGGGAAAGCTCAAAAAGAGAAAATTACAGGCCAGTATCACTGATGAACAATGATGCAGAAGTCCTCAACAAGATACTAGCAAATCAAATACAATGGTATGTTAAAAAGATCAGACAACATGAGCACATGAGATTTATTCTAGGGATGCAGGGATGGTTCAACATACACAAATCAATCAAGGTGATACAGTACATTAACAAAATGAAGAATAAAAATCACATGATGATCTCAATAGATGCAGAGAAAGCATTTGACAAGATACGGCATACTTTTATGATAAAATCTCTGAATAAAATGGGTATAGAAGGAAAGTACCTCAACATAATAAAGACCGTGTATGACAAAAACACAGCTAATATCATACTCAGTGGAGAAAAACTGAAAACTATCCCTCTAAGAACAGGAAACAGACTAGGATGCGCATTTTCACCGCTCTTATTTAGCATAGTTTTGGAAGTGCTATCCAGAGCAATCAGGCAAGAAAAAGAAATAAAAGGGTTCCAAACTGGAAAGGAAGAAGTGAAACTGTCACTTTTTCCAGATGACATGATTTTGTATATAGAAAACCCTAAAGAACCCACCAAAAAACTTTTAGAAATAATAGATGAATACAGTAAATTTATAGGATACAAAATCAACATACATAAATTACTTTCATTTCTATACACTAACAACAGAGTAGCAGAAAGAGAAATTAAGAATACAATGCATTTACAATTGCAACAAAAAGAATCAAATACCTAGGAATAAATTTAACCAAAGAAGTGAAAGACCTATATGCTGAAAACTGTAAAACATTGTTGAAAGAAATTGAAGACACAAGGGAAAGATATTCTGTGCTCTTAGATTGGGAAAATTAACATAGTTAAAATGTCCCTACTTCCGTAAGCAATCTACAGATTCAAGGCAATCCCTATCAAAGTTCCAATGACATTTTTCACAGAAATAGGACGAAAAATCCTAAAATGTATATGGAACAACAAAAGACTCTGAATAACCAAAGGAATCCTGAGGGAAAAAAACAAAGCTGGAGGTATCACAACCTCTGATTTCAAAATATACTACAAAGCTATAGTAATCAAAACAGCATGATACTGGCATAAAAATGGACATACATATCAATGGAACAGAATCGAGAGCCCAGAAATAAACTCACACATTTATGGACAGCTAATATTTTCAAGGGAACCAAGAACATGCAATGGAGAAAAGAAAGTCTCTTCAGTAAATGGTGTTAGGAAAACTGCACAGCCGCATGCAAAAGAATGAAAATAGACTGTTATCTTACACCATACACAAAAATTAATTCAAAATGGATTAAAGACTTGAATGTAAGACTTCAAACTGTAAAACTTCTAGAAGAAAACATAGGGAGTAAGCTCTTTGACATCAGTCTTAGCAGCATATTTTCAAATAACATATCTGGGGAAACAATAGAAAAACTAAACAAATGGGACTACGTCAAACTAAAAAACTTCTGCACAGCAAAGGAAACCATCAATAAAATGAAAAGACAACCTAACAATTGGGAGAAGATGTTTGCAAACCATATATCTGATAAGGGGTCAATATCAAAATGTATAAAGAACTCATGCATCTCAACAACAAAAAAACTAACAACCCAATTAAAAAATGGGGGAAAGATCTGAACATACATTTCAAAGAAGATATACAGATGACCAACAGACACATGAAAGGATGTTCAACATCATTAACTATCAGGGAAATGCAATCAAAACTACAATGAGATATCACCTCATGCTTGTCAGAATGGCTATAATTAACAAGACAGGAAACAACAAATGTTGGAGAGACTGTGGAGAGAAGGAAACTCACATACACTGCTGGTGGGAGTGCCAGCTGGTGCAGCCACTATGGAAGAAAGTGTGGAGAGTCCTCAAAAAATTAAGAATAGAACTATCATACCATCCAGCTATTCCATGGCTGGTTATCTATCCAAAGAACATGAAAACACGGGTAGGTAAAGAAACATGCACCCTTATGTCCATTGCAGTGTTATTCACAATAGCTAAGACTTGGAAGCAACCTAGGTACCCATCAAGGGACAAATAGATAAAGAAGATGTGGTATTTATACACCATGGAATACTACTCAGCCATAAAAAAGATGAAATCTTGCCACTTGTGACAACATGGATGGATCTTGAGAGTATTATGCTAAGTGAAAATAAGTCAGAGGGAGAAAGACAAATACCATATGATCTCACTCATAAATAGAAGATAAAAACAACAAACAAACACATAGAGACAGAGATTGGACTGGTGGTTACCAGAGGGGAAGGGGGCAGGGAGGAGGCCGAAAGGGATGATTAGGCACATGTGTGTGGTGATGGATGGTAGTCTTTGGGTGGTGAACGTGATGTAATCTACACAGAAATCGAAATGTAACGATGTGCACCTGAAATTTACATAATGTTATAAACCAGTGTTAGCGCAATTAAAAAAACTACACTAGTAAAAATTTATTAATTTTAAGCCATTTTAATACTATTCATAATTCTAATAGATACTGTTGACTAACATTTACTATGTACCTGATTCTTTCCTGAGTTGTTTTCTTTCTTCTTCTTTTTTTTTTTTTTTTAGTGACTTTTCATATTGGAAGAATTTTAGATTTACAGAAAATTTGCAAAGGTAGCACAGAGAGTTCCTATATACTCTTTATCTGGCCTCCCCCAATGCTGACTACTTACAGAACCATGGTACATTTGCCAAAACTAAGAAATTAACATTAATATAATACCTTTAGCGAAGCTATAGACTTTATTTAGATTGTACAAAATAAACCTTAATTTCACCAAATCACTACTTTTTCCGCTAGGGTCCATTCTCTGCTCCAGGATCTAGTGCAGCATACTACATAGCGTTTAGAATAGGGAGTGCTGTGGGTTGTTTTTTTTAATTTTAGATGACAAACATTTATTGGATTCCAAGAAACATACTAGTCTCTGAGAATACACTGAAGAAGCAGTCACGGCCCCTTGTCTCATAGAACGTCTGTGTGTGCTCTTACATGCGTCTGTAATGATCTGGTACCATAATAAGTGGGCAGTTTGTTTGAAAGGGACGTCAGCTTCGTGAGTTTCTTTTTGGATGATACTTAAACAAGGAATTTTAGAGGCTTATCAAAATACTTGTTTTATGCTGGTGAAAGGACAGATTTTTTAAATCAACGTAAGCTATAAAAGCCCGGGAATAACAGAGCAAGTTTGAATAGTTTTGTGACGATGGTTTGATTTGAAGCTGTAATTTGTATAAACTTAATTCATTTACTAATTCTTCATTCTTCTTTTGCCTTTGTTTCATATAAAGGCTGTAGGATAAATAAAGAATTCAAGAGTGAGAAAAAGTTTTTGAGCTTGGACTAAAAATCCGCTTGCATTTTATTATTTTTTATGCTACGCTCCCTCCTTCCTGAGGGGAGCTGTTAGTAATTTAGAGTGAGGAGGAGACTAGGATCAAACTCAGTCCTGCCCCCAGTGACTATGGGATTCACTTTCTTTCTCTAAATGGCTGTTTTCTCATGTGATGTGTGAGGAGTAACTCCTTATCTCACTTCGGAGGATCAAATGACATAATCGGAAGTGTTTGGTCCATAGTAAGTGTTCAGGAGAGTAAAATTTTTGTTACTATCATTATTATTATGGTGTTATTATTACTATTGCTCTTCTGGGCTGCACATTACATTTTCTTTTAAGGTTGTTCCTCTTACTGCCAGCTGATTTCTTCACTTAGGCAGGCAGAGGTATTAAGAAGGGGCTTCTTGACTTGACTGTAAGGGTTCGTAGAAAAATCCCTGAATCCTAACTGCAATATCGGGATAGGTGAGAACCAGTGTCTATTCTTGCTGCCTACCTTTTCCCTGGGGTCATGGATGTAACCGAGGATGGGGCCCATTAGACAAGAGCAGGAGTTAGGAAGGATCACCGGAGTATTCGTGGCCTCCAGCTATGGAAGAAACCTTCTTGGTACCCAATGACTATGGAAGCTTTAAGAGAGAGAGACCTCTGGTTTGCAGGGGTTTATCACATTGTTCACTAGAGTTTTTGAAATTGGCTCTAGGAAATAGCAATTACTTATTTCTTTATGCTCTCAACTAAAAGTAACTGTAGACATTTATCTTTTACCTCTTGATTTGAATTTCGTTTCATAGTCAACTATATTCGTATATCAGATAAAAGAGAATCTAAAGGACAAGTGATAGACAGTAGAGTGATGAAGCATTGTAAATAGATTAGCAGTGCTTTTAGATTTTATAAAAGCAGTGTCATATATGGACAAATACAAGGAAAACTTGGATTTGGGTTTTTCTAATATATAACAGTTTGATCCTTTCTGGTCTTGCTCTTATGATTTGTTAGGTGCATCCAGAGCAGTGCTCTGCCTACGGCTAACTATTCCCCACTACTGAAGCATGACATTTCTAACTGTTCTAGTCATTGTCTTGTGAATTATGAATTTTTCCAGGCTGGCTAATGGGAATAGACACCATTCCTGGTGCTGTGTGAGCACCAGGCGCTGTTTCCTCTACTCTTTTCAGATGGATTTTCCCCCTGGTTGCTGGGACTTTCCTTACCTGTATGTATTGTGCGCTACCCTACTGAACACCCAGGGGTCCCCCCTGCAGATCTCCAGGTTCCTCCTCTCTTCCACTCTCTACTCTCCAGTGTCCTGACCTGTGTGAACACCCAGGGGCCCTCTGCACATCTCCAGGGTTCTTCCTCTGTTCCGCT
>NC_060278.1:7535069-7573545 GCF_021613505.1 Equus quagga
ACCCAGGGGCCCTCTGCACATCTCCAGGGTTCTTCCTCTGTTCCGCTATCTACTCTCCAGTGTTCTGACCTGTGATCTCCATCTGCCTTGGTTTCACCAGACTCTCAGCTTCACCACCTCCACTCAGGCAGTCTGGTGGGCTCTACCTCAGTTCCTTCTCCCTGTGTGGTGGCCTGGACATTCTCTCAAGGCAATGAGCTGGGCATTTGTTAGGCTAACTTCATTTGTTTTCAGGGATCACTGTCCTTCATTGCCTGAAGTCCTTTGTCTTAAAGATCATTTTTATGTATTTTGTCTGTTTGACTTTTGCTTGTTTTGGGTAGGAAGGTAAATCACTACCTGTTACTCCGTCTTGGCTAGAAGCAGATTGCAGTAGACTTCGGCGCGTGCTGTAGACCGTCTAGAATGCGCTTCTTCCTCCTTTGATTCATTGCTTCCTGCTCATCCTTCATTTCTCAGTGTAGCCCTCTCTTCCTCAGGGAGGTCTTCCCTGGGCCCAGTCTAGATCAACTTCTGTTATGTGATCATAGAACTCTGTTTTCTTATAATATCTATCACATTTTATAATTGACATGTTATTTGTCTTTCTCCTCTTTAAGCTAAACAAGAGCCAGGGGTCTTGTCTGTTTGATCTGCAGAGCTTAGTGTAATGTCTTCCATGTTGCAGGTGCTCAATATACATTTGTTCAACATATGAATGAGGGAATGTGAAACTGCACAGTCCTTTATGCACAAAAAAATACCCATATTTTATTTCTATTTTTGTTTTCTCCCTGATGCAGATTCTGTTAGCCTATTGAAAATCCAGCCTGCAGTTCTTTCACGTGAAAGATTAATAGAATGTAAAAAAGTCACCATGAATTACTTGAAGTAAAAATTTAAAAAATGGAAAATAAGGTTAGTGGACTACAAAAGGGGCTGTCAGGAACCAAAGAAATGAAGTCACAGTTAGAGCATGAAAAAGTGGAATGGGAACGAGAAGTCTGCAGTTTGAGGTATTGAACATCTTGGTTTTAAGGAAATAATTGAACTATTTAGTTTTATACTACAGTAAATGTAGGAGAAGTTTTGTAATTGGTAACTTAACTTCTGGGATTTTACCAGTGGGAGAACTTCTTTAGTATTGTGGAGTATGAAATTCTTGGAAATAATACAGCAAGTTTTTAACATGAATACTTCTAATAATAATTTAATGTAATAATTTAATGTATATTCGGAAGAATATCATATTAATGACCATATAGAAGTCCATCATTTGGAAATCTGATTATTTACTTAGTAAATCAAATTTCGGTTGTTTTTCATTTTTCTGTATTATAATTAACGCTGCAAGGAATGTCTTTTATATAAATCTGTTTCCATATTTCTGATTATTTACTTTTAATAAATTCTTCAGTATAGTATTATCTGGCTAAAGTATAAGAACTCTTAAAAAAGATCTTTAATCCATATTTCTAAATTGTTCTCAAGGAAGTTTATATTAATTTACATTCCCATCAGAGTATGAAATGACCATTTTTCTCAAGACAGAAAAATTTTTAAATGTATGCCATTTTATTCTTCATATATGCATGGAATAAAAAGTAAAATGGACAGTGATTACTAATTACTTTATTTAAAATCTCTCTCATATAGAGATAAAATTAATGCAAAGGTCTATATTGAAAGCACGTTAGTCTTTATTGCTTATTTAATTAGTATGGATTCTGTCTTATTCTAAAAGGGATTTTAAAATGATTTATAAAGTAGATAATAACCAACAAGATAAGTTGAAAGTGTTGCAAGAGAAGAAACATAGAAAGTGTGGGACCCCAGATAGCAGCCTCCCTTGCCTGGTCCTGGGTGACAGGAGCCTGCAGACATGTGTTGTGTAGACATCTGCAGCTGTGTCTTACACTGTAAGTCACTTTTAGTCAGTATTACTTCACTGTGATATTATGTGAAGTTGGAATTTTCTTTCTGGTGAATTTATGAACTTGTTTATAAACAAGTTCTCTTTTCAATTAGTAACTAATCTGTCATAATAGAGTGCTAATTATGACTATGTGGAAAAAAGAGCAATTTTCAACTCTAACTTTACTGAATAATTTCAAAATTCCTTTCCTACAATATTTACCAGAGTGACTGTTGACTAAAACTAAGCAGCAGAATGTTTTTTCATTGCCACCTTTCAAGTATATATATCTTTTGGAGGAGATTGAAGTGAGGAATTAAAAACGAGACCTAGAAAGGAAAAAAAGTGGAGAACATAGAAATTTCATTAGCCTAATAAACCAACATATGTAGAACCAGATCATAAAATGAAGTTTTTATTTTATAACAAAACTAATTTTAAGATAAGCATATTTAACTGTAGAATTTCCTTGAAACAAGAAGGGAAAAAGAGATGTTGATAAGTTATATGAAAAAATTAGGGAGCAGTTAAGAAGAAAAGAAGAGCAATATAGTAAAGAAAGTGAATTGGAACAATGACTTAAAGTCGCTCGTGGAACGCTAGACATGGAATTGAGGACATAAGAAGTAATTGGAATCGGGTAAGCTAATCTTTGGTAAAAAATGCATACTTCTAACATTGGTTCATCAATATTATTTATAATATCCCTTTGAGTTAATGTATATTATTTCAGTTTTTAAAAAAACTAAAAATGTTATCTCATCCTAAATATGAACTGTGACATTTATAGCTGAAATTATTAATTTATTGCAATATTTGACATCTAATAGGTGCTCTCTGTTTTCTGAATGGAGGAATGGAAGGTAAATTGAGCTTAATCATTAACATAAATGTTAATTTTGGCTGTGTTATTTTAAAATACAGACTAACTTGCCTTGAGACTGATGGAACTAGTTAAATGTTTTGTAAAGAAATTTTATTTCACAGTGCTGTGTCTACCTGTATTTCTGCTCTGTGACAAATTTAGCTGTCATTTAAATACTTCCTTTTATTTTTTTTAACATTCTACTCTTAAGCTTTTGACTCTTTTTAGTGATATGAGACCAAAAACCTAGTGAAATGTGTCTCTAGGTTGTAGAAGAGTGAAATGACACTCAGAGGCAACTTTCTCAAGAACAAAATGCCAGAATATTGCAAGATGGAATTCTGACCAATCACCTTTGCAAACAAAAGACGATAGAAATGGCTCATAAGAAAATGAACACTGAGGTATTTTCTTTAGTCGTTTTCAAATATGTGTGTGTGTGTATTTTAAAAAGCAATGCTATACATCTTGGAAAGTAGAGACGATTTTCAAAGCATATATATTTTGAGTGGGGGGGGACATTTTTGGTCCATTGGATAAAGTAATATTCTCAATTGAAATCCATTTGTCTGTAACAGTCAAGTAGTGATATTCACAGTGGCCTCATCTAAAGGAGAGGTTTTTAATGTTTTCCATAGGAGTTAATGAGCTTTCTAGAATTTCAAAACTTCTGCTGTTCACACAGATGTTCCAGTTTTGGGCAATGATTTCGCCCCTTCCATGTGTTAATAGAGAGTTTCGTTTGTCACTTCCACCGATGGTAAGGAGGAAAAGTATAGCCAGTTCAGAGACCATATTTTAAACGTCATTCTCCTACTTTTGAGAAAATAACAATTTTCTCCAAGTACTATTCTATTTCAGTACAAGGAGCTTTTGAAAACAATGATATGCTATAATATATACTTAATGATAACTCACTGACAAATATTTTATTCCTAGTAAAATAGTGAAGTGTATTTTCCCCCATTTCACATTTATTGCTATTTTAAACATGATGAAGAGGAAATAATAGTTATTGCAGCAGCAAGTAATCTCATGATTTTCTAAGAACTCTATAAATTTGACCTTATTTACCATAGCTTTGAAATATAAGCTTCTTTTGTATGTATCTGTTTCCAGTAGAGAAGTAGCTGTGGTTTGGCGCAAAAGCACTAGTAGTAGAGTCAGAAGCCCTGGGGAAATCAGCTTGCTCGTCTGCCAGAACTGTGACAACTCAGCGAGTTCACTGATGGATGTAGAAATATTTGGCACAATGCCCAAATTTATCAGTTGTCAGTAGATGGAATTTTTATAACCCACTATAAAAATGTTAGAAAAGTAGACTATCTGTGGAACATTCTCAAGGAAAAGGACTTTGGGAGATTTCAGCTGTCCAAATGTGTGCAGAGCTGAGGCTCCTACCCTGGGGCAGCTGGATAGGTTAGATATCAGCCTGCAAACTCAAGTTTTAATGTAGTCAGGTTTATCAGTCTTTTATTTTATGCTTTCTGGGTTTGTTGTAATTCAGAGAAATCCCTTTCCCATTCTGAGATTCTTAAAAATTCCTTCATGGATTCATTGTCTTCAATTAAATTTTTGAACTTTTGGGAATTTATGCTTATATAACATTTGAGGTTTGGATCCAACTTAGTTCTTTTCCACTTAGATATCCATTTACTGCACACTTTTTATTATATAAATATATAGGTCTATTCTTTAATTTCAGAGGAAATCATGATTTGTCATTTTATTGAACGCTAGCTACAAGTCTCCTTTGTTTTACGTAGGTTTCTAATAGTCCTGAAAAAGAGAAAGATTTGCTGCATAAAAACCACATGTTGCAGGATGAAATTACTGTGCTAAGACTGGAAATAGGCACAGTAAGAAATCAGAACCAGGAAAAGGAAGGGAACTATTTTGAGGACATTGAACTGGTGAAAGAAAAGAATGATGATTGGTTTTTTTTTTTAAAGATTGGCCCTGAGCTAACATCTATTGCCAATCATTTTCTTCTTCTCCTCTTCTTCTTCCTCTTCTTCCCAAAGCACCCCAGTAAATAGCTGCATATTCCAGTTGCAGGTCCCTCCAGTTCTGCTGTGTGAGATGCTGCCTCAGCATGGCTTCGTGAGTGGTGCCATGTCCACGCCCAGGATCCAAATCGGAGAAACCCTGGGCGGCGGAAGCGGAGTGTGCGAATTTAACCACTGGGCCACAGGGCTAGCCCCAGAATGATGATTTTCAAAAGACAATAAAATTGAATGAGGGCACATTAAAAAAAAAAATATTCCAGGGGCTGGCCTGGTAGCACAGCAGTTAAGTTCACACATTCTGCTTCAGCGACCCGGGGTTTGCTGGTTCGGATCCCGGGTGCAGACATGGCACTGCTTGGCAAGCCAGGCTGTGGTAGGCGTCCCACATATAAAGTAGAGGAAGATGGGCATGGATGTTAGCTCAGGGCCAGTCTTCCTCAGCAGAAACAGGAGGATTGGCAGCAGATGTTAGCTCAGGGCTAATCTTCCTCAAAAAAACAAAACAAAACAATATTCCAGTATAGTGGACAGCTGAGAATACAGTGCTAAACTCTAAACTGCAGACTGACAAACAAAGCAAAGAAAGACTAGAGACAGAAATGGAATCATACTGTTAGCTGCACAGAATTGGGGTTCTCTTGCCCAGTGTACATAAACGCCCAATTAATTACGGCATCAGCCTTTGGGAAAAGACATCAGCTTTATTCTGTGAGAGTGATCTCCAGGGAGAACAGGAGGCATTGGCCCTGAGATCTGTCTCCTGATTCAGGATTTGGGGCAATTTTAAGAGATTAAGGTTTTAAGGTTGAGGAGAACAGACTGGCACATGGGAACACTGGTGGGGCACGTTTTGATTGGTTGGCTTCAAGCATTTGCGGTGAGGTTTTGAACACTTATGATGGGTTCTAGACACTTTTAATGAGGTGGAGAAGGAATTTTAACCCTGGATCTTCCTAAATGAGGGACCCCTCACTTCTGATAAGAGTCTGACTTCCAAGTTCCAGTCGTGTCCCAGTCCTTGTTTTCTGTGGGAAGGAGGATCTTTGGTTCCATGGTCATTTCGGGTCAAGATTTCTTCTTTTGTGCATGCTCTGACTAGGTGACTTACAGATTTTCTGAAAGGCAATTCTTAGTCACTGCTGATAAGACATGGGATCGGTTGAA
The DNA here is from genome assembly GCF_021613505.1 of Equus quagga. Lineage (NCBI taxonomy): Eukaryota > Metazoa > Chordata > Mammalia > Perissodactyla > Equidae > Equus > Equus quagga. The sequence continues at coordinate 7,541,002 of NC_060278.1, forward strand.
CTGGCTCTGGAGGGCCTGCACTTACAATACCATTCTAGACTGGCTACTGCTATCCAGGATAAAGATCAAAGTCAGGGGCTGGCCCTGTGGCCCAGTGGTTAAGTTCACATGCTCTGCCTCAGCAGCCTGGGGTTCACTGGTTATGATCCTGCAGGTGGACTTACATCAAGCCATGCTCTGGTGGCATCCCACATAGAGAAACTAGAATGATTTACAACTAGTGTATACAACTATGCACTGGGGCTTTGGGGAGAAAAGAAAGAGGAAGATTGGCAACCGATGTTAGCTCAGGGCCAATCTTCCTCACCAAAAAAAGAAAGAAAGAAAGAAAAAGATCAAAGTCAGATATCACAAAGAGTCCTAAAACCTGCTCTCCAGAGAGCAAGAGACAGTGGTTCCATTTACAGGACAAAATGAATTTTGATAAATCTAACCTAAAGGTTAATAATGAGATTCTTTCTTAACTTTCGAAAGCTGAAAGTAAGGTCAATAGTGCAGAAGTTGAGCTCCATCAATCAAGAGATGTTCTCAGAGAGAAGACTTTGGTTTTAGAAGATGTACAAAGAGACCTCAGCCAAGCACAGTGTCAACAGAAGGAAATTGAACACATGTATCAGAGTGAACAAGGGAGAGTGTATAAATACATCAGGAAGCAGGAATCCTTAGAGGAGAGATTAGCTCAACTACAGAGTGAAAATATGTTACTTTGACAGCAACTGGATGATGCTCACAACAAAGCTGATAGTAAAGAAAAGACAGTAATTAACATCCAACACCGGTTTCAGGATATTGTACCAAAACTTCAAGCCAAAAGTGAAAAACAAGGTCTTATGCTGGAAGAAAGAAATAAGGAGTTAATGGATGAATGTAATCGTTTAAAAGAAAGAATGTATCAGCATGAAAATGAGAAAACAGAAAGAGAAGTAAGTATCCAGAAAGATCAATATTTTTCAAATTTCCTCAAAGAAACTTCAAAATAATATTTGATTATGGCTAAGTGTGGAATCTAGTCGAATATAAAAAAAATATAAACTATAAATCTGCTTAAAAGCATACCTTGTATCCAGCAAGTGCTTTAGTTTGAGTAAAACCATTGTATCGCCTATGAAATTTTAAGAGGTTAAGTTACAAATTAATAGATGTAGACTGACCTTAATAATTTAGTCTTGTACTGTTAAAATAATCATTTTCATCTTTATGTCATCACATTTTAATACCATGATGAAGCAGGTAATGAAATGCTCATCCCTGAAATGTGTATTTTGAAGTTAAGATTCAATTAAGTGGATTAGCTTGACAGTTAATTCCAGATTTCTGAGATAAACTGAAGTGTAGGTATTGTAGCTTGTAATGCTTTTCCTACAGTAGCTTTTTATACATTGTTTGTTAGTATAATTTTATTTTTATTCATGTCAATTTGAATTAAATTTGGAAATATTTCAGTCTCAAGTCACGGATTCTTATGACCTCTCAGCTTCCTAAAAGGCATCTATTTTTCATTCAATCATAATTTGAGACAAACATGATGAGTATTAGCAAAACCGTATTTGATTTAATGTTCTCACTGCTAGTTACAATTCACTTTGAACATTTTCACAAATAATTGGCTCATAATTGTCATTTCACGGCTCAGTTACTATCATTTGGACCTCAGTTTGTCCAACACAAAGAGAGTTGCGGCTCTCCATCGTTTATTAATTTGGCATTGGATCTCCGTTTCCAGACTGGCGAGGGGCGGCAGGATTCACGTGTGGCGGGAGTGGGGTTCAGTGGGGAGAGAGTTGTAGGCACTGAGGTCAGGGAGGGAGGGGGAGGCCAGGTTACCTAGAGCCTCGAAGCCCATCGGAAGGACTTCCCTTTTATTCTGAGATGGGAATCGTGGGAAGAGTTTGCGCAGAGGATGGAGTATGTGAGGAACTCTGAAGTTCATGTAGGCCTCTGATAAAGAAGAGGGAAACTGTTCCACAGTGTAGAATTGACCACCCCTAGTCCCACTATATCTTCATGTCTTTTTGAGATTTTCAGTAGGTAGTAAATCTTTGCGAATGCCCCCGGGGAATGGATGGTGGGGCTGAATCCATTGCCTAAGTAACAATGCTTATGAGGCAGGAGGATAACACCTTCTGTGTCTTTGACTGAATTCAGTGAACAGGAAGTGTACATATGAGGAAAAGAAGGTGAGTTGATGTGTGTGGTGGTATTTTTCAGAGTACATGTGTTAGAGTTGTATGTTACTAATGTAATTTAATAATGACATGACATAAAATCAGTAACAGAGATATTTTATTAGGTACTGCTTTCCGTTTCCAGCCCCTGTAATGCAGGGAAGAGCAGAGAAAGGGATGGAGATGGCGCTGAGATAACAACAGTCAATCTATGGGGAAAAAACCCACAAAACAGTTATGGAACAATCTGCTCAGAATAATGCCATTTGTGGGAAAAGAAACCTTCACAAAATAAATCTGTATTATATAGCTGAGTAAATCCACAGACAGAGGTCTGGAAGGAAACCTCAAACTGATTACTAGTGGTTACTTTGTTGCTAGTGAGTATGGGGAATCACAGGCAGACGGGTTTTATTTAAATTTTTGGAAATTTTCTGCAGTGAGAATATGTATTCAGATAAATGAAATAAATTAGGTCATTAAAGGGAGGAACATAAGGTAAAAACTTGACGGGGTTGAATTAAGAAAACTTAAATCTTTTTTAAAGCATGCAGAGTCTTATGTATATGTATCGACTAAGGAAAAGAGCCAAAGATTCTGAAGAGGTTGAACGTAAAGAAAGGGGAGGACTGGTGGAGCTAGATCGTGGTGGAGGCCAGAGAGGATGGGCTCTAGTTCAGGTGGAGATCTTAGCCACGGAGGCTGAGGGTGCAGAGGCAAGAGCAGGTGCTGTTGCAGGTAAACTGGGAGGAAAAGGGGAAGAAAGCTGAGAGAAATTGGGCTTTATGGCCAATCATTTCTCAGTGGAGCGTGAGGCAAGGCTCCCTAATGAGAGTGAATGGGACAGTGGGCAATTACGGCCATGGTGGAGTGGTAGTGTCACCTACCCAGAATCTGCTGAAAATGCTGAAGTATGCTTCAGGGTGTTTCAATCCCCAGTCACTGGGTTCAGTGCTTTAGAGCTGACAGTTTCAGGCATGGTGTTTCTGAGCATTGGCAACCTCTCCCATGACATCATTATTTATAGCAGCATTTGTCAACCTCAGCATTATTAACATTTGGGGTCAGATAAATCTTTGTTGTTGGGGGGGGCTGTCTTGTGCATTGTAGGATGTTTAGCAGCATCCCTGGCCTCTACCCACTAGATGCCAGTAGCACCCCCCCCACACACACACACACACTGGTTATGATAACCAAAAATATCTCCGGACATTGCCATGTATCTCTTGGAGGAAGGAGCAAAATCTCCTCTGGTTCAGAACCACTAATTTAGAGCTAGAGTTATTGTCTACACGCCAGGGCTACTTGTCAGGAATGTGCAAGCTGGTCTGCTCCTGGGAATGGTCCACCCTGCCTGCCTTTGTCGGGGCAGGAGAGCCTTTGGCATTGAGACAAGATATTTACAGGGAAGCCATGCCCAGACTCGCAATGCTTTTTGTACCATGGGTGCCAGCAACGGAGGCGTCCTCCCTCTCAAAGCAAAGAGTCACCCAATTCGCCAATCCTTCTCTTAAATGACTTCTTTCTATCACCACCTTGAAGAAGAGGAAAAGAAAATTAAATCAAAGGTATGTGTCATAATTTTCCTCAAATCAAGTCACAAAATATTCTCCTTTGTCTTCTGGAATCTTTCTGTTCCCCTCCCCTCATTTATTGAGAATATATTGACACCCACCGCTTTCTAGGCATTATATCAGAGGCTGGATACAAAGATAAAGAGTATGTGCCCCTTGTCATTGAGGAGCTCATATCAAAGAAAGAACATAATAAAGAGTGATAAATATTAACCGACCCACACACCCACTATTTCAGAAACAGAGCTGGGGGAGAACGCCTGGAGAGCGGTGACATCAGGGAGGCCTGTCAGGGGCAGTGATATTTTGGTTAACTCCTGAAGCATGCTTAGATGTTCAGACAGCCAGCATAGGAAGAGCATTTTAGGCAGGGGAATGGATTATGCAGAGACAATGAGGCATGGCCACATGTTGTGTCTAGAAGCCTTTGAAAAAGTGGATGCACCTGAAGAGCAGTGAGGAGAGAGGAAATCACGTTGTGAAGGCCCTGGCCCGCTGTGTGAAGAAGTTTGGGCTTCTCCTATAAGTGCAAACTTTTAGGCATGGGAGCCCCCCAGGTACTGGTCCTGCTCTGATCTTGACCTCTCTCCTTGATTCAGCCTTTCCTCCTCCCTTTTAGTCCAACATCCAATCTTAGGCTTCAGGTAAATATAACCTAGCCATCCATTTGAACTCTCCCAGAGAAATTTCTCCATCATCTTTTTTCTTTCTGTTTTTACCTCCACAAAGTAGACCCCATAATTTCCATCAGTCCACATCCTAGAGTCTTCACAGCTCTGTTATCTTGCACTTTCTGCTTTTCAGAATCCACAGCCTCCGTAACTCCTAGTTTTTGCCCAAATTAATTTCCCTCTCCCCATCAACGTAACCAGGAAACTGTCTTTACTCCTACTGGGATATCGTATTCAGAAGATGTTATATATCCAAGCCCCAATTTCTGGGCATGGTTTTTAAATAAAGTTTAATTCTCCTTGCACCAACCATGCTGGACTTTAAACTTTATGTGGTGATTTTTTGAGATCTTTTTTCCTCCCGGAGAAAGAAGCTGTCAAGGTGAGTGAGGTTATAGGCACTAAGCGGGCTCCACTGCACAATGTCTCTCACCAGTGAGTCGTGATAGATATATTTTAACCCTGAAAGTACCTCCAAAGGGAGAATACATGCTTAAGCCATCACCAGAGAAATTCTTAGGGGTGGTTTTATAGCAGCTAGCTGAAAACAAGATGCTGTGGGAAGTGCACAGGTTTGGAGATGCCAGAGTGCAGAGAGAGAGGAGGCTGTGGAGGCCAGCTCCTCCCCCATCACCATCTGCTGAGGCCTGGGTCCTCACAGGCCTTTTTTCCTTAAAGATCCCTCATGTGGGATCAGGCACAGATCCACATTCTCATTCTGAACCCTGACCCCTGTTCATTGTGCCCTTTTTACACATCTTCAGTATCACAAAGACATACCCAACTGGTGCTAAAGGTTATCAGGAGGGTTGGAGTGTTGGAGAGGGCAGGGGTTGACGATGCAAGAGGAGAAAAGTGGCATTTTACAGCTTTTGATGACTTATCTTCTTTTGGCCCTGATTTCTGACGACTTTTCTTTACATTTCTTTATAGTCTTTATTTTTGTACTTTTCTCCTTTCTTCAAAATGAAAGGAATTGAAACAAAAAAACAACCCACCAATTGGGAAAAAATATTTGCAAATCATATATTGGACAAAGGGTTAATCTCCACACTATATAAAGAACTCACACAACTCAACAACAAAAAATCAAACAACCTGATCAAAAAATGGGCAGGGAACATGAACAGACATTTCTCCAAAGAAGATATACGGATGGCCAATAGGCACATGAAAAGATGCTCATCATCACTGATCATCATGGAAATGCGAATCAAAACTACACTAAGGTATCACCTTACACCCGTTAGAATGGCAAAAATAACCAAACAAAAAGTAACAAATGTTGGAGAGGTTGTGGAGAAAAAGGAACCCTCATGCACTGCTGGTGGGAATGCAAACTGGTGCAGCCACTATGGAAAACAGTATGGAGATTTCTCAAAAAATTAAAAATAGAAACACCATATGACCCAGCCATCCCACTACTGGGTATCTATCCAAAGAACTTGAAATCAGCAATTCCAAAAGTCCCATGCACCCCTATGTTCATTGCAGCATTATTTACAATAGCCAAGATGTGTAAGCAAGATAAGTGCCCATCAACTGATGATTGGATAAAGAAGATAAGGTATATATATACAGTGGACTACTACTCAGCCATAAAAAGGATAAAATCGTCCCATTCACAACAACATGGATGGACCTTGAGGGTATTATGTTAAGTGAAATAAGCCAGACAGAGAAAGACAATCTCTGTATGACTCCACTCATATGTGAAAGTTAAACGTAGACAAAAGGAACGGATTAGTGGTGACCAGGGGAAAAGGGGAGCGGGCGTGGGCACAAAGAGTGAAGTGGTGCACCTACAACACGACTGACAAATAATAACATACAAATGAAATTTCACAAGGTTGTAAACTATCATAATCTCCATAAAAAGTTTTTAAAAATGAAAGGAATTGGAGGAATAAGGCAGATGACGTCAAGCTGGTCAGAGTAGTAGAGTCAGCAAATAGGGAAGTTATAAAATGTTTTTGTTAATTGGTACATCTTCATGCTTATCTATACTTCCCAACTTCCATAATTTAAAAAAATAGAGTAGGCAGAAAGATGCCTCCCAAATTTTAAGGTAATGAAAGTAAAATTACAGAGGGTCAAAATTGATGACGAATTCTAAAACGCTATCAATACCCTTGTCTCTCTCTCCCAGTTGCCCTGTGATATAGCTCAGTCAGTGTAGCCAGGAGGAACCTTTCACATCTCTACCCCTGGAAAACTGCCCTGGCCCTGGAGACAAAAGTTTAGGCTTTGGCAGGCTGGTCTCAATAAGACAAGGTAAAGGGCAGACCATGTCCCCATGGAGCACTGTCACCCATCAAAATCAGGGAAAACTCGTCTGCCCTCAGCTAGTGCCTGGCCACTCTGATCTGCCCGGACTGTGGCCAGCTGCAGAGACGTGGAGCCTCTTGGGGGGTTCAGCCCTGGTGCTCCCTCCCACCTCCCCGCCTGGGAATACTGAGCTGCCTCTCCACTCACTATGCATCGATCCTCTTATCTTTTCAATGGTAATTTGCTGATAATTTCTATCTCTTTGTGTTTTGGTCAGAATTCTGGTACAACTCCTTGAGTTGACTTTTGGATTTTTTTCCCAGAAATATTTATACTATTATTCATTCCCTTTGAAGTTTTTGTTTTTTTCTGAATTCAGAAATAAAAAGAAGAAATTATAAAGGAAACAGATGATAGATTTGACTAAATAAAATTATTAAACTTCCTTCCCAATACAAAATTCAACAGGCAAATGGACAAACTGGAAAAAAGCATTGCTATATGCCAGAGTCAAAGGATAAATAATATTAATCAGTCATATAGAGAATTAGGAATAGACAAGTAACAGTATATAGTATATGTTAAAGTACATTAAAATGTTAGTAGTAAGAGAATATATTCCAACAGGAACAAAAAAAAGATATAAAAGGCAATTCATAAAAGAAGCGAGAAATCAAAATGATCAATCGTGTTAATAATCATAGAAACAACTAAAAAATGTTGAAGAAATTGTCATACCCTCATACACTAGTGCTGAGAATATAAAATAGTAAAACTTTCTGGAAGGCAATTTGGAAATTTGTGTAAAGAGATTCTACAGTGTATGAGCCCTTTGATCTAGCAATCTCAAGCCTTGAACATAATCAAGGATGGATGTGCAAGAATGTACTTGCAAGGCTACTTGTGCTCATCACAGTGTCACAAGTGGAAACTTAAAAAGATAAAACCTAAATACCTAACATTTAGAAACTAGTTTGTTACATTTTATAACAATAATTTATAAGTTTATGTTATAATTTATAACTTATAAATCTTGTAGATGAACACAACGCTTGGGGAAATGTTCCGAATAAAGCATTAAGCATAAGTGCTTGAGTAGATATGTGTATATATGTGTGTTAAAAAACTATAAGGAATGTACAACATGATGACTATAGGCAACACAGCTGCGTGATATGTATGAAAGTTGTTAAGAGTAAATAGTAAGAGTTCTCATCACGAGGAAAAAATTTTTTTCTCTGTTTTTGCTTTTGCTTTTTATTGTATCTGTATAAGATGACAGACGCTAACTAAACTAATGACGGTAATCATTTCACAACACAGTATGTTTAAGTCAAACCATTATGCCATGTGCCTTAAACTCAAACAGTGAAGTATGTCAGTTATAACTCTGCAAAACTGAGGAAAAAATCTATAGAGACAAAAAAAAAAAACCCATGAGGACCTGCAGTGTACCCAAAGTTAATACTAGTTATCTCTGGTAATAAGATTAAAGATGATTTTAGTTTTTGTCTTTGTGCATTTTTACTATTTTCTGGATTTTCTATAATTGAAATATATTACTTTTGTAATCAGAAAAAGAACAATATGTATATAATTTTTTGAAAACTGGCTTTGGCACTAGAGAGATGGAGATCGACCACGAGAGCCCTGGGGATAGACTCGGTCAGGGCTCTTCTCTTACTGGAAGTGAGCCAGTTACTAACCTCATTTTGCCTCAGTTTCTTCATATCTAAAATGAAGATAATGATAATGCCTCTCATAGGGTTGTTATGAGGATCGAATGAGTTATTTCATTCAAAGCATTTAGAACAGTGCCCAGGTAAACACTCAATAAATGGTAGTAACATTAATTAGTGATGATTTCTGGGCAAAATCAAGCTAGTATCCTTACTTTATACCAGAATAAATTTCAAAGAAATTAAATTGTATGTAAAAACATAAAAACATAAAAAATGAGAAGAAAATATAGAGTTGAGGTTGAAAGCATCACATGATATTCAGAAGCCCAAGAAAATGATAGCTATATTTGTCTACATAACATCTTTAATATGGAACAAACCCCGCAAAGTTAAAAAATATCTGCAACAGATATGAGGGACAAAGGGTCACTCTCTCTTCTATACAAAGAGCTCTTCAAACTAAGATAGACCAAGAGAAATACGAGCAAAGGACGTGAAAAGGAAATTTACCAACAAAAATATGAGAATATGTTGAGTCTCCCTGAAGATCAAAGAAGTGCAAGTGAAGTCAGGATAGCATTTCCCCATCAGATTTGTCACGATAAACACTTTGGATAAAACCCATTGTTGGCAAATATATGTAAAAGGAACAGTCCCATAAAATATAGGTGATACTACAAACTGTTACTTTTTTATGGGGTAGTTTGGCAGTATCTATCAAAATACAAAATGAGCATATCCTTTGAGACATCGTTCTCACCTTTAGGAATTTGTCACTAGAAGATAATTCCACAATTATACAAAGATGAAATGATGCGAAGATGTTCAGTGTGGTGTGGCTTGTAATAGCAAAACAGAAACAAACCAAAAAAAATGGTATAAATGTTAAATTGGTTCTGGAGACTGTTTTTTTGGTGGTGTTTATTCATTTATCGTGAGCTTGTTTTTTTTTTAAAGATTGGCACCTAAGCTAACATCTGTTGCTAATCTTCTTTTTTTTTTTCATTCTCCCCAAAGCCCTCCCCCAGTACATAGTTGTATATTGAAGTTGTGGGTCCTTCTAGTTGTGTCATGTGGGACTCTACCTCAGCGTGGCCTGACGAGCAGTGCCATGTCCGCGCCCAGGATCCAAGCTCGTGAAACCCTGGGCCACCGAAGCACAGTGCACAAACTTAACCACTTGGCCACGGGGCCAGCCCCTGTGAGCTTCTTTTTTTAATTTAGATACAATTGACATATAACATTGTATTCGTTTCAGGTATATGACTTAATGATTCAATATTTGTACATACTGTGAAATGATCACCACAATGTCTCAATAGTTCACATCTGTCACCATACATAGTTACGAATTTTTTTTCTTATGATAAGAACTTTTGAGATCTACTTTCTTAGAAACTTTCAAATATATGATGCAGTATTGTTAACTATAGTCACCATGCTGTACATTACGTCCCCATGACTTATTTTATAACCGGAAGTTTGTACCTTTTGATCTCCTTTACCCATTTAACCCACTCCCAACCCCCACCTCTGGCAACCACCAATGTGTTCTCTGTATCTGTGAGCCCAGTTTTTGTCTGTGTTGTTTTTAGATTTCACATGTAAGTGAGATCATACAGTACTTATTTTTCTCTGTCTGACATTTCACTCAGCATAATGCCCTTAAGGTTCATCCATGTTGTCTCACATGTCTCAAGATTTCATTCTCTTTTATGGCTGAATAATATTCCATTACAAATATATACCACATTTTCTTTATCCATTCATTTATCAATGGAAACTTAGATTGTTTTTATATTTTGGCTATTGTAAATAATGTTGCAGTGAACATGGGGTGCATGTATCTTTTCAAGTTAATATTTTTGTTTTCTTCAGATAAATACTCAGAAGTGAAATTGCTAGATCATATAGTAGTTCTATTTTTAATTTTTTGAGGAACCTCCATACTGTTTTCCATACTTGCTACACCAATTTCCCACCAACAGTGCACAAGGGTTCCCTTCTCTTCAGCTCCTCTGCCCATTTCTTAATTGGATTGTTTGGATGAGTTCTTTATATATTTTGGATATTAGCCCATTATCAGATATATGATTTGAAAATATTTTCTCTCATTCTGCAGATTGCCTTTTCATTTTGTTGATGGTTTCCTTGCTGTGCAGAAACATTTTAGTTTGATGTAGTCCCACTTGTTTATTTTGCTTTTGTTGCCTTTGCTTTTGGTGTCAGAGCCAAAATATCATCACCAAAACCAATGTCCAGAAGCTTACTGCGTATGTAAGTTTTACTGGCCAGGAGTTTTATGGTTTCAGGTCTTCATTCAAGTCTTTCATCCATTTTGAGTTCATTTTTGGATATGATATGAGTTCATTTTGGATATGACATTCTGTTGCATGTGGCTGTCCAGTTTTCCCAACACCATTTATGGAAAAGACTGTCCTTTCCCTGTTGTATATTCTTGGCTCCTTTGTCATAAATTAATTGACTGTATATGTGTGGTTTTATTTCTTGGCTCTCCATTCTGTTCCTTTGATCTATGTGTCTGTTTTTGGGTTTTGGGGTTTTTTTGAGGAAGATCAGCCCTGAGCTAACATCTGCCACCAAACCTCCTCTTTTTGCTGAGGAAGATTGGCCCTGAGCTAACATCCATGCCCATCATCCTCCACTTTACCTGTGGGACGCCTGCCACAGCGTGGCTTGATAAGCGGCACGCAGGTCCGTGCCTGGGATCCTAAATGAAGCCCAGCACGCAAACTTAACTGCTACGCCGCCGGGCCGGCCCCTATGTGTCTGCTTTTATGCCATAAATATTAATTGTAATAAGCGACAGAGACATATAATAAAACATTATTCAGCCTTGAAAAAGTGTGATATAGAGCTATGTTCAATGTAGGGAAAGATATCCACAATGCAATATTCAGGGTAGTCGTAGTGAGGAAAACAGATTATAAAAAAATAGTAAGAGCCCATTTTATTAAAAAAAAGAAACTACACACAATGCACATGATGCACAGTCACTGTATGTGTGTATATGTATATGTATATATGTAATACACACACACACACACGTATATATATAGTCATGTGCCGCATAACAATGTTTCGGTCAATGAAGGACCTCATATATGATGGTGGTCACATGAGATTAGTACCATATAACCTGATGTGTAACAGACTATGTCATCTAGGTTTGTGTAAGTACATTCTATGATGTTTACACAAGACGAAATTGCCTAACAACAGATTTTTCAGAACGTATCCCCAGTAAATATATCCATTGGTATGCATACATGTATATAGAAGGAGAAAGAAGAATATCCCCAAAATGTTGCGTTGTGGAGTTATGAATGATTTTTATTTTCTCTTAAGTTTTTATATTTTCTGTTCCTTAAAAAATGTGTATTGTATTTAATTTCAAAAAGAAGTTACTTAAAAGACTTTTTTCAATTTTGGAAAAAATCTTGAAGCATTTAGTAGATAAGATCAGCTTTCTGGAGAACTGGCCCAGTCTCCGGGGGCCAGATTGCTGAGATGATTCCAGAGCAGAGATTCCCAGTGAGTGACTAGAGAGTAGTCTCAATAAGCACAAGCCTCATCTTAACCAATTGTATTAGTAGTAAATAAGTGGGAAATTGGCTAAAGTGTAAAATGATTCAATTGCATTTTACTTTATCTTAAAAAAGTGCATATTCATAAAATGGAAATTGTTTTTACAGTCTTCGCAGGGGATACCCAAAAGTAAATGTTTAGTGGAGTTTATTGGATATTTTCTGTATTAGTCAAGCTAGGTTAACTGCTATAACAAACAACCTTGAAATCTCCGTGACTAAACACAGCAGAGATTTATTTTCCTCTCACGTTGGGAGTCCATTGACAGCGAGGGGTGTGTCCCCACCTAGTTAGTCATAAAGCCAGGCTTCCCAACAGCGGTTCCACCACAAGACCTCTGCATCCTGCCAGAGGATGACATGGGAAGAGAGAGCCAGTGTGGGAGTGGGAGGTTTAGGGGCCAGGCCTGGAAGTGGCCCACATCATTTTTGTTTCTATCCCATTAACCAGAACCAGTCACGTGGCTCCACCTAGATGCAAGGCCTGTGGGAAAAGCAGCCTTCCTGTGTGTCGAGGAGGAAAACTAACTGGTTTAGGGAACCCGTGGTGCTGTTTCTGCCAACTGTTCAGGGAAGAAATTTCCTGAATCTGGCAGATTCCCTCCTTTAGTTACTCTTACATGGTTCGAGGGTAGATCTTCAGCTTCACGATATCCTCTATAAACTATCGCTCAAGAAAATCTTTCTCTCATTGCTCTAAACAACTTTCTAAAAAATAATTTAGTGTCCTACGTATCTTGATACCCGAAAGGAATCAGATGATGCTAGGATTTCTATCTCTAGAAAGGAATTGGTTACTTCTTTCTCATGCCCCTACTGTTTAAATAAATTTTCTTTCTGGTTTATGTATCTGTAAATTTTGAGATTGAGTTCACTCTCAAAATAGAGTTTCTGGACCTGGAAGGCTGTAGGTGGGGCCTGAAACATGGTGGCCACATGAAGATTCTGCTCTCACGGGTCTCTGTCTGCCTCCTTAGTGTCATCTAATTCAAACCACAAAGTGGAGCATCCAAGTGCAGCGGGCTGGAGCACATCCAGAAGGCAAAGGAGTAAATCCAGATAATTAAGGCGGGATCAAAACTAAAACCAGGAACCTGAGATCTGGAAGCCAGGAAAAAGAGGCTTTTTAGTATCCAGGTAAAGCAAAAATGGGGCAACATATTTAGGCAGCTACCTTTTAAGGCAGGGGCATCTCACATGCTAGGACTTACTCTGAGAATGTGGAAGAGACTGACTTTGCAAAGGAAGATGAACTGGATCCACCCAACTGGGGGAAGCAGTGAGGAGGATGGGAGGCCAGCAGCTGGGGATGGAGGCAGAGAAGGGGGAACTGCCACTTCCTCTGATTCTAGGAGCTTTCCAGTTCACACCAAAGTAAATCTAGGTCTGTCTCCTGTGAATGCTAATTTCTGCTCTACTGTCATCTAGGCAGATGTCATAAGTATTTAGTTAGCCAGAGGAATTAACAAACTTCCTGAGAATTAGCTCTTCTGTTCACCAAATTTACTCATACGAAATCCTTCAGGCTCCAGTATTTAACTTCCATCAGCCCCAGAGCTGAGCCTGGTGGAGAAGAGAGAGCCTAAAACAGGACCTTTTTTATTCATTGAGTTTTGATTCAAGAGCCCTTTAAAATTTAGGATATATGACTTTCTCTTAAGGCACATACTTTCGAGCTTGAAATGGTTAATTGGGAATGAGGACAACTGATAGTGCTACCCAGGAGAGGCTGTGAATCCACATTTCTGCCTCAGGAAACCCACGTTCAGCACTTTCGCTGAAGACAGTGCCTCTAACACTGAGTTCTTAGCCCACAGGCAGAACTGACTAAATAATTTTCGAAACCCAATGCAAAATAAAAATACAGTGCCCCTTATTTAAAAACGGTTAAGACACTCAAGATGCCGACAACAGAGCATTAAACAAGCATGAGGCTTCTCTAAGTATGCGACTGTGAGCGACTACATAGGTCATAAGCCCGGTAAGCCAATCCTGCCCACAGGTTATCTTCAAATTTTACAAGTTCAAACTAAGTGCAATGTTCCTTCCTTGGACATAGTTTTTCCTCTTGTGCTTATCATCTTTAATGGTGCCACTTTCTACCTAGGCAAAAAGCTTGGGATCATCTCAGATTCCTCTCTCTCTCTCTCACCCCACCATCCAATTAGTGACTATTTCTATTGATTTTACCTGAAGAACTTTCTTTTTCAGTAAATCTTCTCATCCTCATCCCTATCCCATTTCAAACTCTCATTCTCTCTCACTCACATCTACCTGCCTGAATCTATCCTCCAGAATGAGCTCTCTAAATTGCTAATCTGACCACATCATTGCCCTACTCAGAAACCTTCAAAACCTCCTTAGAACCTGCAAAATAAAACCCAAATGACTTAGCGTGGCACATGTCATTCTCTGCAAGCTGGCCCCTCTCTCCTGCCTAAGCATTGCCTGCCTCATATTTGATGCTCCAATAATGCTAAACTACTTATGGTTCCCACACACTTTGTGCTGGGTCATGCCACTGTGCCCTCTTATGCTGTTCCTTCCATCAGAAATACTCTTTCCCAGCATCCTTATATTACCTCCTGTGGTAAACCGAATATGGCGCGCAGAGTATCCAAGTCCTAAGACTTTGCAGATGTGATTAAGTTATGGATCTTGAGATGGGCAGATTATCCTTGATTATCTGGGTGGTCACTAAATGCAATCACATAAAAGGGAAGTAGAGGATTTTACAACACAGAGAAAAGGTGATGTGAAGATGTAGCAGAGAGAGAGATTTGAAGATGCTCTGACGCTGTCCCTGGAGAGGGAGGAAGGGACCACGAGGCAGGGAATGCAGCTCTAGGAGCTGGCAAAGGCAAGGATGGATTCTCCCCTAGCGCAGCCTTCCGACACCTTGGTTTTGGTCAGTAAAAGCTGTTTCAGATTTCTGACCTTCAGAACTGTAAGAGAATAAATGTGTATCACTTTAAGTGCTGTTATTTGTTACACAACCATAGGAGAACTGATACACCTCCCTCCAAAGGCCCCCTCGCCCCCCAACCCCCGCTGTGAGTGTCCTTCCTCTGTGCACCGATCGCAGCTACGGCGTACTTCTATTCCATTGTACTGATTGTACATCTCTAATGTCCCCATTAGGTCATATGCTTCTGGAAGGCAGGGACCATGTATTGTTTCTCTTTATATCTCTGGCACCTAGCCCAGTGCCTGGGACATAATAGGCATCTCATAAATATTTATTGAGTTGAACCTCCCCAAAGGGTGAAAAATAGAGCAAGGAGAGCAGTGAGGGAGCAAAAATCTACTTTCAGTTCAAGAAGTTACTCTTCCCGTGATCACAATTTTCATTGCTCCAGGATGGGCAGAACCCAACAGAATGGAGCAGGTTGTGCAGAAAACAGAGCAGTCAGATTCTAAACAACCAGAGAACAGGACCCCTCCAATGCAAAGAGAGAACTGTTCCAGAGTAAGATGACTATTTAAACGAATTTTGGTAGAGCATTTTATAGAGAGCAGTGTCCTTGGGGCAGCGTTGGAACAGCACTGATAAAGTCCACGTCAACTGCAATTTTTGAGAAATCGCATAGGCAGTAACATCCCCACACAGAGTCACTAAGGAACATTCAGACAAGCATCAGCCGAACTTAGAAAAAAGCAGGCAAAGGATTTTGGTCTAGAGGAAAAACTCTGCTCTTAGCCATACTGTCTAAGGGTTTCCAGTGGCTCCCTAGTGAGACAGAACTGGAAACTTATATCCCAGTCCCACTGCCTGCTAGATACAGGTAGATATGTAAATTTCTGCTTGTTTCTTGTATAGTAAAAATTATGCTTGTTACTACATGATTTAATGTAAGAATCACTTATGATCAACCTATCTTTTGTTACCTTTGTAAATCCTAGAGCTAATGAACACTGTGAGATATTAGTATTGAAATTTATCTAGCCTGGATGGACCCTGACTGCTGCCTTCGGTAATCTGGTGACCATGGTGAGTAAATAGAGTACGCAACTCCCCTTCCAGAAGGGTGCTTTAACAAGGCTAATCTCTGCCTGGGTGGGCTTCATATTGCCAACGTGCAACTCAGAAGAGCTACATAATTCTCAGGTGTGATATGACCCAAAGTATAATTCACTGTTTACAAGGCAAATGTGGAAATGATGGGAAAATTCTCAACCTCGTAAAGTTGCCAGACTAACTAAGAAAACTCTAGTCTTACAAAAGTTAAAGAAAAGGGCAACACTAATAAATGAAGCTCGGATCACCACGCCACAGCAATAAACAGCACAGCAAATGCGGTATGTCTAAGAACTGGTGTTGGTCCTTTCTCTTCCCCGGGGGGCTGTCTCTTAACATGGCATGCCTCTCTCGCCATCCACCACTTCTCTAGTTAAAACCAAATCAAAGTTACCTTCTCGAGGAAGTGGACTCCCATTAAGTGGGTTAAGGCTGTAAAAATCCATTGCAGAAACAGGACTGACAACAATGCCCATTGCTGCACAGATTTAAAAAACAATTATTCAGATAGAAGTGGAAAACCAGGAAGAGAATTGTGCTAATTTTAATTAAGAGTCCTTGTTCCCAAATAAGGAGCCCTTACTTCAGCCTTGGTGAGCTCCCTAAGGTGCCCAATATGCTGCAGACACTCAGCAAGAATTAAATTACCATCTCAAGACATCGAAGGGAAAATGCATTTTTAGACACAAGAGAACACAGCTGTGTTTGGGGTCTGTTGACTGTCTCGAGTTATTTTGAAAGTGTTTTGTTTTGGTAACACATTTGGCAACTTCTCTTCCCCTTCATTTTTATACCCATGTGTATTGAAGGGAGAATTTAATCCATATGTTCCGGATTCAATTATACTTGGCTCATCCTAGTGTTGCTTTGTAAAAGCGATTTGAATGCCAAGAATCTTGCAAATTTCCTAACAAACTCTGAGGCTTTTGGTTTTTTCCAAGAACTAGGAAATTTACTTTTGTTCATCCAAAATTCTGAGTATTTTTTTGTTAAGAAACACATGGGCTTTCACTTATCACTGTATTAGTATTTAGTTATAACTTAGGATGATGAGTGGCAAAATGATGACTTGAGTAAAACTGCACTAAATGTTGCTTATTTGGTATTTCTGTTATATAACTGTCCAAAAAGACATTGACCTCGAAATTAAATCATTGCAGGAATTATTAATTAAACTCTTGAAAGTTCTCTTCTTGGTCCAATTCAATTAAAAATATTGCGCACAGGGGGCCGTCCCAGTGGCATAGTGGTTAAGTTCACGTGCTCCACCTCGGCGGCCTGGAATTCGCAGGTATGGATCCTGGGCACGGATCTACACACCACTCATGAAGCCATGCTGTCATGGCATCCCACATACAAAATAGAGGAAGATTGGCACAGATGTTAGCTCAGCGACAATCTTCCTCAGCAAAAAGAGGAGGATTGGCAACAGATGCTAGCTCAGGGCCAATCCTTCTCACACATACACACACACAAAATATATATAGAGAGAGAGAGAGCGCATCAAGAAAGTGCAGATCACTCTGCTCTCATAGCAGATGGTTTCTGGAATGTCTGCCCCATTCCCAAATTAAGTGCCCCTACCAGCCTACCCCTTGCAATTCACAAGGAGGCCTTCTGGCATCGTTCATGATTATGGGACTGGGTGAGCACTTAACTCAGATGGGGCCTGCCAGAGTCTCTCCTGTTGACAATTTGAATTGAGAGAATGAGACAGAGGGAGAGAAAGAGAGAGAGAGGCAGAGAAAGGAGAGGAAGAAGCAGGAGGAGGAAAAAAGGAGAAGAGAGAGATTGGTTTAGTCTATTTGTGTGACTTGTACCTGTATCATATAAACTGAGGAGCTGAGAGTGGCATTTTCTGCCATAGGATCTGTGGCACAGAGTATGCTAGCAAGGCAGCACACAAAGACTGAATGAACTAGAAAATCATTGTATATATTTAATGTGTTATTTTCCTCTACAATCTGTTACAATCAATGCATTCTAGGATCTGAGAAATACAGTATGCTTTATTATACCCTGATGGAATCAACAGAGAGACACTACTTTTCTCTTAAGGAAATGAGGAGAAAGGATGGTCCATATTAATTGTTTTCAATGTATAGAATAGAATTTGAATAAGGAAATATTGAGAATATCTTTAAGGATTATTTCCATTTAATTAAGGAGACAAGATATATTACAAAAATTAGAAGCCATGCAATTGAGAGAATGACACTCATTTCTAGAAGCCAAAATTATAGAAGTATAAGCAAGCTCAGTTAAGACTACTAAATCTAGTTTCTGCAAAATTAGTTTGTTATTCAAGGGACAAAAAGTTATATTTTTAAAATTTCTATTGCTAGAAAGATCATGAGGAACAAGAGGATGGAGCTCTAGAGAAAAGAAACCTGGCAAGTTAAACTGCTGCAGTTTAATGTTTCTCATGAATTCACCATCATTATAATCTTTATCATCAGGATCATATCGTATTTGTTAAGCCGTCTTGTAAGCAAGCCAATGTATACGTTTAAAAATTTGATATGCTAACAATATGACATATAAAATGGCATATTCACACCTAAATATAAATATAAGTAAATAAGGAAACCATGAATGAAATATATTGTACATATTTTGTCTCTGTCTTTATCCTGGAGAATGCAGGTGGATTCATTAATAGAAATGGAAGCCTTGGCAGATGAGGATGGAAGTCAGAGAGCCACACTTGAAAGTTCAGATGATCAGTCCCTGATAAATATCACCCCAGAGTACTCAAAGAATTCACTGGTGTGTTGCCAAACATGTAATAATAAGCTCTGAAAACTCAGAGAGGTTTGAAAAGTACTTAATGGAGGCACATACTCTAAGTTATTTTTCAAGAGGAGAAAGATTCCAGAAATTTAAAACCAATGAGCTTACCCTCAAATCCTGGAAAAATTATGGAACAGGTTGTTAAAGAGTCCATCTGTGAAACTAAGTAGAGGGAGGAGTATGATACAGCCACTACGGAAAGCAGTTCAGAGGTTCCTCAAAAAATTGAAAATAGAACTACCATACGAGCCAGCCAAGGGAAACAAAAACACTAGCTTGAAAAGATACGTGCACCCTCGTGTTCATTGCAGCATTATTTACAATAGCCAAGACATGGAAGTAACCTATGTGTCCATTGATAGATAAAGAAAATGTGGCGCATATATACAATGGAATATGATTCAGCCATAAAAAAGAATGAAATCTGGCCATGCACAACAACGTGGATAGACCTTGAGAGCATTATGCTAAACGAAATAAGTCAGACAAAGACAAATACTGTATGATCTCACTTACATGTGGACTCACAAAACAAAACAAAACAAAAACCTAACTCATAAATACAAAGAACAGATTGATGGTTGCCAGAGGCGGGGCATGGGGGTTTGGCAGCAGATGTTAGCTCAGGGCTAATCTTCCTCAAAAAAAAAAAAAAAAAAAACAGCATGAGGGAAATCTTCAGATACTTAAAGGCCTCACATGGAAGAGGGATTGAATTTATTTTGTAGAAATCCAGAAGGCCGACAGAGGAAACAGCCTAGAAGTGTTGTAAAAGCCAGCATTTATTGAGAGTTTACTGTAAGCCAGACACCATGCTAATTATATTTATCATCTCATTAAATGCTTCAAAAACTGATAAAGTATCTGCTATTATTACCCTCATTTTACAGATGAGAAAAATGAGGACTGAGGAAGTTAAATGGCTTACCCAAGGTCAAAGTAGTGAACGGCAGAGCCATAGTTTGAACACAGAGGGACTGAGCCCAAAGTCCATCTCCTGTGTGGAGGGAATTGTGAGAGAATGAACCTGCAATCACAGAAGTATTGAAACAGGCTGCCCAGCGGCGCTGTAACCCAGAAACTATTTCTGTCCTTCAGAGGGACACCAATGTACATTGTCTCCAAACATATTTTTCCAACTCTGAGAATTATGAATTTGAAAGTCTATAAGAACATGTTCCAAGAAGTTACCAGTATTTAACAATGATTCTTGGGATTATAGGTGACTTTTACGTTTTATTTAGACTTTTCTGTACTTGGTAAATTGTTTTTACAGTGAGCATAAATTACTGTTATAGTTAGAAAGAAACACTTAAGCTGTTTCCTACTGAGGAAAGGAAAAGGATCTACAAATGTGTGTACAAAAATGTGAACAAATGATTTCTATATGGTTCAAAGGGTATAAAACAGGATTTACATTCCTTCAGAAATTAGAAAACTTTTCAGAATGTGATTTTTTTCTGAAAACTCTTAATGATCTTATATAATTTTCCCTTTACAGTGAGTAAAAAAAAAGTCATCGTATTGAAGAATCAAGACTCAAGGGGTGCATAAGAAAAAGTTTATTCTCCATTCCTGTCTCCCCCCCCCCCCCCCCCACACACCTGCTCACACTCATTCTGTGGAGTTATTTGTGGGTCCTTCAGAGTCCTCCCCATCTCACTGGGCATCTCTCAACAGCCGTTCTCTTAGATTCAAGCAAAAACAGTTCCAACCTCCTTCTGCTGAGTTCTCCTGGCCCCTCCAGGCCGCAGGATTGTCCCCGAGGATTTAAGACAGCCCCGGCGCAGCTCTCTCCTCTGTGGCCCACATCAGGCCCATAGGCAACGCTCCCCTCTCATCCGCCACTAGAGGGCGCACGGTCACTTCCCAAACAAACATGTCCCCGCCGCCGTGGGAAGTTTCAGCCACGCAGTTTCCTGCAGAACGTTTTTGAAGCACACATCAGAGGCCGTCTGCAAGAAGCAATTATCGAGCTCCCATCTGGTGGAGGGACGGTTCACAGCACATCAGTCATACTCTATTGAGAAATCTTGTCTGATCTCCGATCGCAAATATTTTGTACAGGGTGAGATCTGGGTTAAGGGTAACAAAACTAGTTTTAAACATCTGCGTTGTAAGTTCTGGCTGGGTGGCCTAGCACCTCACTTTGGGAAGTGGAAGCGGTTAACACATCGTCTAGGGGGCTCTGCGTAAACAAAGACTGCACATGAACTGTTACGTGAGGACTCACATACCTGAGGATCTTACCAGTGTTTGTCGTTATACTTGAGGAAAGAGGGAAAGGAAGGAGGGGAGGGTGAGACGGAGAACAGAAAGGACATTTCATTTTCCTAAGCATTTGTTATGTTCCTGCTGCTGTGCCAAGCCCTTTGAAATATGCATATTTGGGGTGTTATTATCCTAGAGTTTACAAGTGGGTTTACAACAGAAGCTCATGGAGGTGAAGGAACTTGCCTGAGGTTACACAGCTGGGAGGTGTGGGGGTCCTGGGTCCAGCTGACTGCATACGCCATGTTTGTTCATAATTACACTTTTGTTCATGACTATGTCATGATCATTACTGATACACGTGGTAAACCAGTGACCTATATTTTTTACATAAATAAAAGACCAGAATATTTGGAAATTTAAAAGGAGGTGGGCCTCCTTTTAAAAAGAAAAGCTGGATGAACTGTTGATCACATCTGTCCTGTTGCCAGAAGCCTATACTTAGGCTGTTCTTATCATGTGGTGTTCCTCCAAGATCCTCTGCCCCAGAATCACCCAGAACTTGTCACAAATGCAGCTCCCTGAACTGATTCTTGTGTTAGTTTGCTGTTGCTGCTGTAACAAGTTACCACAAACCTAGTGACTTAAAACAACAAAGTTACAATTAGAAGCCCAAAGCAGGGGTGCACGATTTCTGGACAGTCAGGGAGAATCTGTTTCCTCGCCTTTGCCAACTGCTAGAGGCCACCAGCATTCTTTCATTCGTGGCCACATCATTCCGTCCTCTGCTTCTGCCATCACAGCTCCTGCTCCAACTCTGAAACTCCTGCCTCCCTCTTTCACTTACGAAGACCCTTGCGAGTATATTGGGCCCACCCCCATAATGCAGGAAAATCTCAACTCAAGATCCTTAACTTAATGACATCTACAAAGTCCCTTCTGACATGTAAGGGAACACATTCCGAGGTTTGGGGGATTAGCACGTGGACATCTTGGGAGGCCATTATTCTGCCTACTATGATGCCCTAGGTTCCTATTCGGAAGTTTGATGTGGGACCCAGGAATCTTTGTATCTGACAAGCCCCCG
Organism: Equus quagga; assembly: GCF_021613505.1. Lineage (NCBI taxonomy): Eukaryota > Metazoa > Chordata > Mammalia > Perissodactyla > Equidae > Equus > Equus quagga. The sequence goes on from NC_060278.1 coordinate 7,563,079, forward strand.
ACCGTTCCTGCACTCAAGTTTGAGAACCATTACCATAAATGCATACATACCCTGTTTGTAAAGGCAAGCATCCTAGGAGATCTAATATCTTCACCAACAACCTATTTTAAATCTAAATTTGTTCTGTCAAAATTAACATTTCCAAGATTTTAAAGTATGGCTTTTGCCCTAATTCAATATTCTAATGTCAAATTATTTGACAGTATTTTAAAATTTCTTATTTTGTTTTCAATCCACTAAGCAGTCTACCTTCCTTCTTAAGTAGGCTTCCAGTATTTATCTTATTTTCTCCTTACCAATATTTTTATAATAAGCTGTAAGCATTGAATGCAGGATTCCATACTAAGATTTTGCAATAGACCTTAATTATTTACAATATTGTGGTTAAGAGTATCAATTTTATAACCAACTAGTCTTGGTTCAAATTCCAGATCTGCCATTTCCAAGCTGTATAACTTGGATAAATATGTAACCTCTCTGTGTCTAGATTTTCTCACCTGCAAAGTGAGGGTGATAATAGTCCTTGTCTCTTAAGATTGTTGTGGGGATTAAACGAGTCAATATATGCAAAGTACTTGGACTAGCACCTACCGCATGGTCCATACTCAATAAATGTTAGCTATTATTCTTGGATAATAATATGGTTCACCATATTGCATCTCTTTGTATATTAGTGCTGTGCTTTTAAGGGTTAGTGTACACCCCCACATTTTTGTCTTCATTGGTAGTCAAGGAGAGAGAATATGTAGCACATGTAGCCTGTGATTTGGGGGGACTACCTTGCTTTCTCTGTGGGACCTTGTTTGCCTGACTGGGGCCTCAGTGGGAATGACTTAAAGACTTGGGAGAGAAGGGTGTGGTCAGTCGGGAAGGACTCTCTTGCTGAAGGGAGGAAGGGGGTGGGGTGAGACATTGGTCTCTCTCAGTTGCAGGTCAGAGATCAGAGTCATTACACCCTGTCAGTGGGAGCGCAAGAGGGATTCTCAAGAAGGTTCTCGTATCTATCAGGGTCCTAGCAGGAAGAGATGGAGCATTCAAACTGGGATAATTTTAGGACTATTTAACAAAGGGATGAAGGTGGAGAGGAGTAGGGTGTCCTGGGACCAGTAACAGCAGGAGTGCTGTTGTCCTTCAGCCTGAAGGGGCATGGGGAGGGAGCAGAAATGGAGCCCCCTGTGAAGGAGGCCGTGGGGCAGAATGGGGAGCAGTCTGCCCTGAGCCACCTCTAGGGAGGAAGTGGGGGGAAGAAAAATGCTAACCTCATTCTCTTCCCTCTGATCTCCTGCTAGGGTCCTCATTGGCCAAACCCAGCTAGAAGCCAGAAGACATCTGTGTAGTGTCCACAGGTCAGCCCCCAGTGGCTCAGAGCAAGGCTGAGAAGGGTGGAGATAGGTCTGGAGGGGCAAATGGAAGATCTCCAGGACAACAAGTCTTTTCATTCCTTGAAAAAGATGTTACTGCCCTGCATGCCCTAAAGAGGTGGTGGGGGAGTGTTAATCCAAGCGATAACCAGCAGGGAGCACCAGGCGGCAGAGACAGCCTGGGCAGGCCAGTAGACCAGGTCAGCACACTGTTTGAGACCTGAGGAAAGCGCCAAATAAGCCCCAGTGGGACCATTGACAGGGCTTGCATGAGCTTGCCAGCTTAAGGGAGGGTCCCACTTGGGGCAGTGCCTGTCCCGGAGGCAAGGCGTGTCCTCGGAGTGCTGAGTTTTTGTCAGAGAGCCACACACAGCACTTCATCATTATTATGAAAAGACCTTTGCTGAGGAGCTAGAGTGCTTCGAAGTAAGAAGCGCTGAAATGTTCCGTAGAGTGTTTCAGAGGTCTCTGAGTGATGCTGGGGCCTGTGCCAGGCCCTTTGGTACTATGGGCCACTTCTATATTACATTATATCCAGATGTTTAGAATGCCCTGAGGAAAGAAACATTATTCTTTTAGGAGCTTAAAGATTCTAGATATGCAGACAGAAAGCCAACAAACAGAAATAGCAAGAAAAAAAATGAAAAGGTTTTAACCTGGAAAAAGAATGGAGCAATTTGGGAATCTAGGTGGAATGCACAATTGTTAGCAGTGCAAACGTGGAGAACAGTAATGTCAAGAGGTAAAAGAATATTCAACGTCAGAGAACACTTCCAACTTTGCCTTGCCTCTTCTATCTATTGTCCACCCAGCAGCTAGAGTAGTCTTGAAAAACTATAAATCTGAAGGTGTTACTCATGTGCTTAGAAACTCTGAGTAGCTTCCCCTGGAGCTTTGAATAAAACCCAAACTTCTTACTGGCCCAGCGTCCCTGGATGATCTCTCCCATACGTGCTGCTTCCACCTACATATCTCCCACATGCTTGTTACTGAACCAGGTTTGTTTTTGCCCATTGCCCAAAAGGCCTATCACTGAAATGACAACATCACAGCAGAGAGAGAATTTAATCACAAGGCAGCCAAGTGAGGAAGCAGGAGAACGAGCCTCAAATCCACCTACCCAAAAATGGGGACTCAGGGGTATTTATGGAGTAGGGGGCCGCACCGTCTGAAGTGTAGGAATAGATGGTTGGAGGTAAGGAGAAGTGAAGTAATTGATGATCGGCGCAAGAGTAGTCAAGCTTCATGCTTCTTCATAGGACGCATGTTCACAAAATGGCGGTGTTACCATGATCTGAGGGAGAGTTTTAGCTTCTTGATATCAAAAAGTTCACTTGTCAGCATTTGCATAGGCCCAGTGGATGGGTTAGTGGTCTCAATAGGCCTGAACTGGGCGGAAGGTCTCAGTTCCTGAAAACTCCCCCTTAGTTACTCTGTTGATAAGTTGGGGTCAGTTGAACTGGTCTTGGAGGGCCCGCAGTTGCACACCCACTGTATTCCATCAATATTCACCATCCCTTTCCTACAACTGCATGCTCTTGACAGCACTTGTGCTCCCTTCTGTTGCACCATTTCCTTCACCTACCCCTGTAGAGCTGCAGCCTTCCCTAACCGCTGAATCTCAAGTTGGTTGCCCTCTATCTCTCTGCCCTTTCTGTTTCCTTCATAGGACTCATCTCAATTTGTAGTTTTTATTTGTTTACTTGTTTATTGTCTGCCTTCCCCAGAAGAATATAAGCTCTCTGAGCCCAGGGTTGAGTTCTGCTTTGTCTGTTGTTGAATCTCCGTTCCCTGTGCCTGGCATGGTGGGTGGGTGGATGGATGGATGGATGAATAGTAGATGAATGGCTGACTCACAAAACTGGTCTTTGCTTTCTCTGCTCACACTGGAAAATTCTGTTGTTTAACAGAGTTTGTTTAGATTTTGCTCTGCTATACACTGCTAAAAGGTTCTTGGCACTTCACAACTGGAGAGAACCAAAATAATTACAGACAGAGCAGGAAGTAATTGGACACAGGGGAGGGGTTACACTTATTCATTCCTGAATAATTACTCCAGAAATAACAACACTTATTCATTTTAGAAATTTAAGATTTGCTTCACAAAAACTCAAAAGACCAAAGCCCAATTTCCTCATAAGACAGATTATAAATGACCTTCTGCGTGTGTGTGCATGTGTATATAGCCTCCATGTACACAAGTAATGGAAGAATTTGAGGCTTACAGAAATTCTGCCTAGTGCTTTTGTATAAACAGAATTTTCCTTCTTTGCAAAAAAGCTAAAAAAAATTCCAGGCAAATCTGGAAAATCTGTTTTTGTCTAAAACCTCTTAGAGCACTTTCTCAAGGATTTATGATGTCTGAGAAATTTTATACCCCGAGACACTGAAAGCCAAGATGGACAAAAATTAGAATGAGTAGCTGGAAAGAATTCCACCTCTCTATACCATTCCACCTCTAAATTTGTTACTGAATGTGGGTCTAGGAAACTATGAAAGGGAGAGAAACCTCTGCCTGACCATAGAATTTACAGCAAGGTGGTCCTACAGAGGGGAAAAAAGGCCTATGACAAAGTCACAGAACTGGTCAGGGAATGGGAGCAAGGAATGGATCTCAACAGTGGTCAGACCAAAGAGAGCTCTGGTCGAAGAGTCTGTGCATCGTGGGGAAGATCTTCCTGGATTTGACTTCTTCAGCATCTGGGTTCAAGTCCAGGCATGGTCACTCACTGACCACTTAGCCTTTGTTCCTTATTCTCTCTGAGTCTGTTTCCCGACCTGTAAAATTGGAATGATGATGATGCATATTTTTAATACTGCTACTATGAGGATTAAGTGAAAAAACCAGTGTGCACAAAACCCTTAGCATAGTACACCTCTGGGGTAACCCTTCGTACCCAGTAAGCACTCAATAAAGACTAGCCATAATTGTTGGTTGAACTCAGCACTGTCCAGAAGAAAAAATAGTGTGAGCCACATATGTAGTTGTAAGTTTTTCAAGCAGCCACGTTAAAAAAATTCAACCAATGAAATTAATTTTAATGCATTTTATTTAATTCAATATATCCGAAATGTTATCACTTCAATATGTAATCAGTATATATAATCAGCAAGATATTTTACTTTTTTTTCATACTAAGTCTTTGAAACCCAGTGAATATTTTGCACTGACAGCACAGCTCAATTCAGACTGGCCGCATTTCAAATGCCCAATAGCAGCTGTGGCTGGCGGCTACTGTGTTGGACGGTGCAGGTCTGCCTTCTGTCCCTGAACCCCACAGAATGACTCCTCACTGCACAAAACTCCTTTTTCACAGTCTCGAATTCCAGATTCCAGCTGGAAAATCTCTTCATAGCCTGCCGCTAATCCCGTTTTACAGGAAAGCAGGAGATGAACCCCTGTTGGATACAAGGGCGAAGTAATTTTCTTTGATTTGACTCATCCTTCCCACTCTCCACACCCCTATTTCTGGAAACTCTAATGTCAATGCTGTGAAACTAGAACTGGATTTGTTTATTTTCTGAGTTCTCTAACTCTTAGAAGATTTTGTGACCACCCAATAGCATTAGAGTGCACTGTTCAGTCAGGAATCTGTCTCGAATTCAGAGGCTGAATTATACTTCCCGGTACCAAGATGAAAGGCCTCTGCACTTCCTTCTTCAGGTTTCCTGTGGTCTCATCTGGGAGATGACCAAAAAAGAGAAAGAATTAAAAAGAATTTTTTTTAAGCCTCTATGTATTCCGCCCCTTCTTTCCCATGAAGATTGAATTGGAACCAGCAGATGGCAGCCCAGTACTTCGGCCGCTGGACCCAAGGGAAGACTAGCTGAAAATATCAGTCCCGTATGTTTGCTGAGAAAGGCAGTGGTCAATGTTTGGTCTTTGGCTGGAGTTTATGAGATAATTATAGGATCATGGCGATGATGTTGCAGTTAAGGCAGAGGTGGATATTCCAAAATACTTCTCTGTTTTCTCTATCTTCACTTGCTTAAGATCTCATTTTTATTTCTTTTTTCTTCTTTTTTTTTAAAGATTGGCACCTGAGGTAACATCTGTTGCCAACCTTTTTTTTTTCTTTTTCTTCTTCCCAAAGCCCCCCCAGTACCTAGTTGTATATTCTAGTTGTAGGTCCTTCTGACTGTGCTATGTGGGATGCCACCTCAGCATGGCCTAATGAGCGGTGCCATGTCTGCGCCCAGGATCCGAACTGGCGAAACCCTGGGCCGCCAAAGTGGAGTGCAAGAATTTAACCACTCGGCCACGAGGCTGGCCCCTGCTTAAGATCTTTTGAACTGCTTTTTGGATTTTGAGTTTTTCAACCAAAAGACTGTTTACATAATTGAAATCACAGAATTCAAATGTACATGAAATAATAATGTAAATAATGTAAATTTCCAGTTATTAATAAATATTCATTGCTTTTCTTCTCTTTCTTCCCTACCGCTAGCTCTCTGAAAATTTTGTTAAATGTTTAACTGGTGTATTGAGTGTTACTGAGTACACTTGTTTTTCAAACTCTGACACTTTGTTGAACGACATTCACATTTGGCAAGGTTTTGAATCCCACCCAGTAAACCTATGGCTTCTCTATTTTCTGTAATTAAATAACTTTGCTGAGAGTGTGGCTTCTCAGAAGGATGCATGAGAATTAAAACCAACAGAAATCAAACATCAGATAGCAAAGATTGTTACCAAAACCAAAGAGGGTTCCCTCCTGGCGAGTTAAAGCGGACTCCACAAAGTAAGGTGTATTTGCAGCAAATAGAGGACCATGAGGAATCATTTCCAGAGTCGTGGCATCCCGGAACAAAGGGAAGCAGGGACCTTTCCTTTCGGACGGGGAATGAATGTTCACAAGGGAGAGGTGGGTATGCGCTTGCGCAGGCTCAGTTGGAAAATGTGCTTCCACATACCCTGCAGGTTATGGTAATAAGGCCTAAGCTCCTCCTGGAGAGATCTTAACATTAAAAATGAGGCAAAGGTCATAGGTATAGCTCTCACGTGAGGCTTGTCTCGTCCAGGGTGGTTGGTGATTGCATCTCCTTAGCATAACAAAAGGAAAAGAAACAATTTGGAAAAACAGTTAAATGCTTCCAAACCCACCCTTGAGTTCCTCGGCAGCTAGTCGGTGACAAGATCAGATATCTGAAGTAAAACCCTTGAAATAGTCAGTTACCTGGGTTAGTTTTTCCTCCTGACAAAAAGCATTGGCTTATTTCAACTTAATAGAACAATTAGATAATATTTAGATGATCAGATGATTATAATGGATCATTATTTTTGGTCAGCCGATAATCAGGTAGTATACATGTGCTGCCTTGGAGAGTTTTTTTAAATAATAAAATTGTTACTTTCCATAAAAAGGTAGAAATAGTGAAGGATTCTTATTTGTGTTTATTTTATGTTCACTCATTAACTTCTCATTCTTGTGTTGAATACATGAAATATTTGCTGGTGATCTGTTAAGTGAAAGGCACTGTGCTGGGCATCATGAGGAGAGGAAGACGGTCCTTGCTCTGAAGCTTACAGTGTAGGGGGGTTTACTGGAGGATGGAGCATTTAAAATGAATATCGTATCCATTTTAATATATTCAATGTATCAAGTATTGTATGATTCCACTTAAGGCACAGCTTGGAGATATTGCAGGTTCAGTTCCAGATTACTGCAATGAAGCGAATGTCCCAACAGAGGAAAACAGGAAGTTTTTGGTTTCCCACTGCCTATGAAAGTTATGTTTATGCTATATTGTAGTCTATTAAGTGTGATATAGCATTGTGTCTGAAAAAAACAATGTACATACCTTAATTAAAAAATGCTTTATTACTGAAAAATGCTCGCCATCATCTGAGCCTTCAGCGAGTTCTAATCTTTGCTGGTGGAGGGTCTTGTAAAAATATAATATCCGCGAAGCACAATAAAGCAAAGCACAATAAAACAAGGTGTGCCTGTATATGAGATACCCAGAATAGGCAGATTCATAGAGACAGAAAGAAGAATGTGGTTTCCAGACGCTGGGAGGAATGAGGAATGAGGAGTTATTGTTTTGGGTACACAGTTTCTGTTTGGGTGATGAAAAGTTCTGGAAATGGATATACAGTAGTCCCCCCTTATCTGCGGTTTTACTTTCCACAGTTTCGGTTACCTGTAGTCAACAGCGATCTGAAAATATTTAATGGAAAATTCTAGAAATAAACAATTCATAAGTTTTAAATTTCATGCTGTGCCGAGTAGCGTGATGAAATCTCACACCGTCCTGCTCCATGCCACCTGGGACGTAAATCATCCCTTTGTCCAGCATCTCCATGCTGTACACACTACCCACCCATTAGTCACTTAGTAGCTGTCTCGGTTATCAGATTGACTGTGGAGTTATCGAAGTGCTCATGTTCAAGCAACCTTTATTTTACTTAATAATGGCCCCAAAGCACAATAGTAGTGATGCTGGCAATTCAGCTATGCCAAAGAGAAGCCCTAAAGTGCTTCCTTTATGTGAAAAGGTGAAAGATCTCAACTTAATAAGGAAAGAAAAAAAATTGTATGCTGAGGTTGCTAAGATCTATAGTAACTTTTATTACAATATATCATTATAAGTGTCCTATTTTATTATTAGTTATTGTTGTTAATCTGTTACTGTGCCTAATTTATAAACTAACTTTATCATAGATATGTATGTATAAGAAAAAACATAGCAGATATAGGCGTCGGTACTGTGATTTCAGGCATCCACTGGGGGTCTAGGAACACATTCCCTGTGGATCAGCGAGGACGACTGTAACAGTGGTTGTCCAACATTGTGAAAGCACATGATGCCACTGAATTGTACACTTAAAAATGGTTAAAATGGGGGGCTGGCCCCGTGGCCGAGTGGTTAAGTTCGCGCGCTCCGCTGCAGGCGGCCCAGTGTTTTGTTGGTTCGAATCCTGGGCGCGGACATGGCACAGCTCATCAAACCACGCTGAGGCAGTGTCCCACATGCCACAACTAGAAGGACCCACAACGAAGAATATACAACCATGTACAGGGGGGCTTTGGGGAGAAAAAGGAAATAAAATAAAATCTTTAAAAAAAATGGTTAAAATGGGAAATTTAATGTTATATATATTTTACCACAATAAAAAAAAAGATGGTTAGAAACTTTATAAGTGTTCACAGGGCTTTCTGGGCAAAAGGAACGGTATAATCTAAGGCTCAAAGGGCAGAAAAGATTGAGGAAGATAATTTTTGGCAAAACTGTTAAATCTCAGAAAGACTCCTAGGAGCCTGATGTGAAATTTTGGCAACACGAGGCTGACAGCGTGATGACGGCGCAGGTCTGGAAGAGAAGGTGTGAGGCAGGAGAGGGTGGGGTCAGCGTCAACAGTTAAGTAGTTCAAGTCCTGCTATTTCCAGGCCCAGGGGCCTTAGGCCTGGGTCAGGTGACTCAGGAAGGCCTAATTCAGTGAGCAGAGTACTGTGCTGGGAAATCTAGCTGTTAGTCCAATGCAGAAGTCAAGGGGGCTGGATAGGGTCCAACTTAAATCTGGACAGAGTGTGCAGAACACCAGGCACATTTCTGTTAGGGAAACACACAGAAGAACAGAGGGACACAAAGAGCAGAACAAGCCCACACACTAGGCCAAGGGGGAATCTAGAAGGAGAGTTGGCCAAGCTGAGACTCACTCCTGGCTCCCTGGCTCCCAACACTGACGAGCGCTGAAGGATCTCAGGCGGGGCAGTGCCCAGGCGCCCGGGAGCTCTGACCAGACGGGCAGACACTGGCCACCGGGAGCAGGAGCTAATTCCAAATCTGTCCAGGAGCTGGGCGCAGGCTGCTGACTCACTTCTGTCAGGATTACTGTAGGGCCTCGGAGCTTCGTGGAGCTAGGAAGGAGCAAGGCAGAGGAAGGAAAGGGGGCTGATTGGGTCACAGGATGCATATAAGGAAAAATGGAAGAAAGGGCTGCAAAGAAGTCTAGGGCCAGGTTGTGGACAAATTTAATGCCAGACTAACGAGGCTGAATTGAATTCTACGAGAAACAGGAAGACAAAAAACTCTTGAATAGGGAAGTTATATAAAGAAAACATTGTCTTAAAAAGATTGATCTGGCATGTGGGATGGTTGTACACATGACAGTCAGTGTGATGGTGGGAGATAATATGCAGAACCAGGATGGTGAAATGGAATAGAAGATTTAGATTTAGAGGTGTGTAAGTTATTTTTTTGTTGGGGAGAGGGAAGTATGCTGAAATTATATTTTCCATGTTTCAAGCCATTACAGTCATTTAAAAATGAAATGCAAAATATGTTATATATTTTTCATTATAAATATTATACTCATAATAGGAAATCTGGAGAATCAAAAAAGTAGATGATGAGGATTTTTAGGCTGCTTAATTTTAAAATGGTTTATGATGAGGATTTTTAGGCTGCTTAATTTTAAAACGGTTTATGATGAGGATTTTTAGGCTGGTTACTTTTAAAACTACAGATGAGAAGCAGGCTCCGAGGACTGGAATTTTGCTTGCCCTTTTGAGAGACATTTGCGTTTGTGAAGGAAGGGGGGGTGACCTTGTAGGGACCCGAAATTGGCCACCCCAGGATATGTCTCTTTGGCATCAGGATTGTTTTGGGCTGATTGCTTTTGATAAACTGGGACAGGGAAGGAAGCTCTGAGGAATGGAACTTGCCCTTGTTGGGACACATTTACATTTGTAAGGTAAATCTCTATCTGTAAAAGGTGGCTCCCTCTCTGTACCAGGAAGAAGAGGAGAGATGACCTTGTCCCTAGAAGCTCTTAATGGGGAAGGCAAGAACTTAAGTTGGTTGCTGTCTGGCAATCTCATGTAACTGGTTTAGGGTGGTGGCGTCTAACCTTTCTAACCTTTACTTAATCCGATTTGATTCTTGTCTAAAAGTCATGGGATCACCCAATGACCAGACCCCACCTGCACTGATACCATTTTAACTTTTTTTCATGTTCTTTCCTTTGTCTTGTAAAGAGATGAATCATATACCTATGCCTTAAATTTAGCTCTAACCCTCAACTTGGGGCAGCAGCAGGAGCTCTGACTGCCCGCGGGTCCTGTCCCCACGCACCAGCTCTGCCTGCCCATGGGTCCTGTCC